>NW_026515579.1:696212-818289 GCF_027406575.1 Nycticebus coucang
TCTGTAGAGAGCTTTTTGGGGTTGGGTGAGGAATTTAAAAAAATTGTAGTTAACAATAGGTTTAACCCCCTTCACACTTCTCTGGTTGGCTCCATTTTACTCCTGCAGATTTGATCTATTTTAAAGAAATTTGCTGCTTTCAAAGTCATAGTAAATACATGTATTATTGAAATGTGTAAGCCAAATTTCTGTTAAAAAGACCATTTGCATCTAGGAAAAAAAAAAAAAAAGACGTAAAACACTATATAAATTCAGTAAGCTGCTGCAGTAATCCCAAAGATCAAAATTCTCAAATCCCACAAAGCTCCAGGTGGCAGCTCCGTCCATCCTTGGAGTCATGATTCAGGTGTGGCTGCTGCTGGGTCTCCAGTGACCTTCCCAGGCACATCAAGGGCCTGGAGCAAACCGGGAGTGCTGTCCTGAGCAAACCAGGTAGGAAAAGACCCAGGCTCAAATCAGGCCTGATCATGGTGTTTGAGGGTAAAGGGGTGACTGGGCCCTGACCCATCCTGGAGAGTGACCCAGAAGAGCAGGAGAGACAAGAGAGGAGCCTGTGTCACTCCGTGACAGGCCCTGCACAGTCCCCGCCCAGACAGCCTTGCTGTTGCCAACACAGGACATATGCTACACTGAGACCTTTGAAGGCAAAGAACTGGCCAGAGCCCGAGAGGAAAGAGATGTCGGAGTGGCCGTTACACCCAGCTGCTGCCTGCAGGGCACCGGGCCGTAGGCTTGTGTGTTAAATCTCAGCCTCCTTATAGACAGCTGTGGAGGATGCTAAGGTTCAGAGGAGGTAAGCAGATCTTCCTCAGTCAAGTGGCTGAAGAAAAAGAGAAAAAACAATACAATTAAAATGATTCAAATTTAATTGTGTTTTTCCCTTGTGTGGACCTATAGTTGTAAATGTACTAGTTTCGGATAAGAACTGAGTACATGGGATATTTGTTTTTCCACTCTTGAGATACTTTGCCTTGGAGAATATTCTCCAAAACTCAAGAAGGGTGGGGGGAGAGGCCTTGGTAAGTTCCCACCTACCGGGTACAATATTTATAGGGGCATATGGCACACTTCCTGAGTGAAGGATGCCACTCTTTCAGACTTTGAACTTACCCCACAAACACAAATAATGTAATCATATGTATCCTCATACCAATACCCCCCAAAAAATATGGGAACAATGTGATTAAAAATATGCTTCAAGAGAAGAGAATGTAGTTATTTTGCAATGAATTTGAAAATCTGTAAGAAGTGGATTTGATAAGGATATATATTAAATTACTTCTATAGACATATACTAAATGTGTGCACACACTCAATTGTGTGATAATCTGAATGATATCTTAATAATTGTAGAAAAATAGAAAAGCTTATCAATATCACTTGTGAACATAGATTTATAAATAAAATATTTGAAAGTATAATGGAATAAATGAGAATTACGTTTGTGATGCAGAGATATTTCAAAATTGGAAAATCCATTAATATAATTCATCTAATGAATAGTTTTTTTTTTCCTCTCAGTGGTTCCTTAAAAGGACACTTAATACTCCAAAGCAATTTTAATATTCCATTTGCAGACATATACCTTGATTCTTTTACTAAATAGTATTTCTTTGGATTTGTGTATTTCCTCATAGCCCCAGTTCCCTAAAGTATAGAAGCTGTTTCCAGTCTATATTTCATTATACTTAAATAATTAGACCTTTAGGGGGTTGAGTTCTCCAGATAGTGGAATGCATGGTCATGCTCACATTATTTCAGGTGGGATATGTTATTTGTGCTTGCATTTTTGGTCCAACAATCAACACCTATCCCTGCCAATGGATAGAAACATTCACTGCATTTCGGAAGCTTAGTGTGTCCTTGCCCCTTCCTAGTGTTGGGCTGATGAAATAATTTGCATAATGTGCCTTTAAGTAAATAAACTCCCTAGGAAAGGATATGTTTTGGTTGAAGAGTTATTAATTATCTGATAGAGGGTCAGAAAGGAGACTACCCAGCGTGAATGCTGAGCAGTACTAGGAAATGAAGCTGTTGTGGGCAGGGCCGTCGGCAGGTGGGAATCTGGAGATCTGGTTCTAAACTATGACCTTGAGATATGCTGGCTTTCACTGATTTCTCTAGTTACTGAAATGGAAAGAATAAAACAACCTCGTAATGAAGATAAAGATATGTAAAGCTTTTGGCACAAGTGAGACAGTAAGTGGCAGCTACAATCTGAATCATCAGTAAAGATTATAGCAAAATTTCTGCCAAATAATACTGCAAAGATGTAAGGCAATAGAAGCCTGCTATTAGAATCCCACTAAAATAAGGAGATTTTATTAGGAATCCCATTTGGTGGCTATGATCTTTAACGACTAATCTCAGAACAGATGATCTCATAACTGAAGAGAAGAAAGTATTAAACATGATAGCTGCACCTTCACGTACAGGAAGACCGGGAATCACTTACTTAGAAAGAGTTACTGTGATTCTGTTAGTGTTTTACTCGTTCTTGACAGCAAATGCAAGAAGTCTCAAAGTTCATACTTAATCTTATAGAAAAGTTAAGCCATGAAGAGAAAGTATAATTCCTACAGAAATAATTTTCTTTCAAGTAGTCATAGGAATAGAACAATAAAATGTAATTATGTGAAATGACTTACGTGCAGCTTTAAAGAAAGCCGGTGGAAGGTATCATTCAAAAGAATGTGAATTTTCCATGGGGCACACATAATACTTTGGCCACTTTATTCAGTCTCCTACTCATACCTAAGTTCAAAATAAGTGATGCAGAAACGCAACTCATTAGTATTAAAACGAAGCAGTTTTGAAGTGGAAAGACAAGCCCATTTATTTTGCATAGAAATGTTTGGGAAGGTATTATATGACCACAACATCACAAACCAGGTCTTTTGAAATATTAAGTGTCAATTTTAACTGCCCTCACCACAGTGAATCTTTTCAAGACTCATTAGACTGAGTCCCTGTTTTGTTTTGTTTTTTTTTTAATATGAACTTGGTGAAGAATCAAACACACTTTAGCATTAAGATATTGGTTTCTAAATAATATTCTCTGTTAAAAAATTTAGGCCCCTTGGAAAATTCACTGATTTCAGTGAATGGTCATGGAAAACACAAGAGGGGTCTAGAATATCTTATTGCACCAAAAAGTTAAAAATACTTCCAGGGTCATAGAAACATATCAAGGGGAGCTGTGACCTACATTGGAGAGCTTCCATGGGGCCAATTTGAAAATTTGAACAACACAATGTATATTTATCAGGACGGATAATGACTCACTGGATAAGATCAGAACCATGGCTCTTGCCTGACATAAGCAAACATAAATAGGATGATTAAAAGCTCTCTCTTGATTATAATGCCTACTAATATATACAGAAAGAATCATAGAATTAAAAAGTCATGAATGGATGTCAAAATGAATAAGTAGATAAAAGTTTCACGAAGATCAGGATATTTTTATATTTTCAAAGTATTAACTTATGAGTTACCTACAAAAGGAAAAGCGTGATCCTACCCTTGGTAAGTTATTTAATCCTACCCTTACCCATGGTAAGTTATTTAAACTTCATCAGTTTTAGGACAGTTGATATTATACTATGCACCTCCTTAAATAATGCATACTAATAAGTTAGTAGTTTCAGAATAGATCAAATCATATGTATCAGACATATATACATATAAAATAGCTATAATAAATATATCCTAAGTCATTATGGAACTGTTGGTGATTGTGTGAACCCAATTATGTTGGGCACAGTGGCCTAAAAGAAATAATGTTAATAAATAAGCCGACATTGCTGATGCTGGCATCTCAGAGGTGATCTGTTTCTTCAAACTTATGTCAAAAATCATTTATGCAAAGTAAACCTTTAAGGTACTGAGACTTATTTCCAAGTGCCTTGGAAAAGTAGTTCAGTAGTTGTGAGCGCAGATGAGAGGGTTATACCAGGGACATTTTGTAAGGATATACAATATTTAAACTGCAGCCAACACACGGAGTATCAAGACCAGCCCCTATTGCTGTAGCAGCCTCGATGGTCACAGATGAATGTTGCTTCACACCGGCACAGAACGAGCTTGTTTTCAGCAGAGGGTAACTTGCTCTGAGTTTCATATGGGGCAAAATCATTGTGCAGGTGCAAGTAAGTGGTGGGTGCCAGGGAAGCCGATGGTTTAGTGGCCTCTGGGCCCAGCTGGGCCAGGCTTCCTGGCTCTGGTTTCTAGAAACAGGGAAGAGGGTTCTTTGCTCCCTGGAGAGAAATGGACAGCTCGATTTTTTGAAGTGCAAGTGTCCCATGACTGTCTGGATGGCTTCACAGGACAGACTTTTCCTGTCCCCAGTGGTCATCCCTGGAGGGTCCAGAAGCACAGAGTGTTAGCTTCAGAGCGGCCCTGGGTGATGGACAGAGCAACCTCTTGGTTTGCACAACAAGCCCCCCCCTCAGTATCTCCATGTCACCAGGTTTGCAAATGCCACAGCCCAGCTGAGAATGCACTTTAAGACTCCAAGACCAGGGCTTTTTAAATAATCCTCTGAAGATAACAAATTTCTCACTGATTTTTTAGTGCAAAACTATCAGGCATTTCGCTGTTGGCATCAAAACTTTCCAAGTGCTGGTAATTTTGAATGTGCCAGGGTCTTAAAGGGCCTCTTCAGGCCTCTAGAGCTGTGGTCCTCCACCCCTGGGCTGAGGACCCGTATTGCTTTGTGGCCCATCAGGAACTGTGCTGTAGGAGCTGATCAGCAGGCGAGCAAACCAAGCTTCCTCTGTATTTACAGCTGCTCCCCCTTGTTCTCACTGCCTGAGCTCTGCCTCCTGCCTGATCAGGAGTGACATTAGGTTCTCATGGGAGTGGGAGCCCTCCTGTAAGCTTCACATGCAAGGGATCTAGGTTGTGTGCTCCTTTTGCGAATCTAATGTCTGGTGACGTGAGGCAGCAGTGCTGATGCTGGGACCATCTAGTTGCAGGAAAACAAGCTCAGGGCTCCTGCTAAGTCTGCATTATAGGGAGCTGTATAATTCTTTCACTACATATTACAATGTAGCAATAATAGAAATAAAGTGCTCATTAAAGGTAATGTACTTAAATCATCCCCAGACCAGCACTTCCCCCACCCTGCTCCGTGAAAAACTAATCTTCCCT
This sequence comes from Nycticebus coucang, assembly GCF_027406575.1. Taxonomy (NCBI): domain Eukaryota; kingdom Metazoa; phylum Chordata; class Mammalia; order Primates; family Lorisidae; genus Nycticebus; species Nycticebus coucang. Next base: position 701,367 of record NW_026515579.1, read on the forward strand.
GAAACTGGTACATGGTGCCAAAATAATTGGGGACCTCTGCTCTGAGAATGTGTTTGGGGGTGAGTTTGTTTCTTAGGTATGTGTGTCATGGTTTTAATTCCCGGGGGAGGATCAGCCACAATGCAACTGACATATTCAAGCTTACATTTTCGGTTCCAGGACCGAAGGTTTTCCCCTCAACTTTCTCAGCTGACTTAGTCCCTCAGGAGTCAGCTCAAATGTCAATGCCTCAAAGCTAAGGTCTATGCAATTAGTCCTATCTCTTTCTTTCTTTCCTTCCTTCCTTCCTTCCTTCCTTCCTTCCTTCCTTCCTTCCTTCCTTCCTTCCTTCCTTCCTTCCTTCCTTCCTTCCTTCCTACAATCCTTCCTTCCATCATTCCGTCCCATCCTTTCTCCTTCCCTCCATCCCTCCCTTCCTTCCTTCGTTCTTTCTTGTTTTTTTTCTTTCCAGTTTTTTGCCGGGGCTTGGTTTGAACCCGCCACCTCCGAAATATGCGGGTGGAGGGCAGTTCCCTCAGGCGAACTCTTTCAACTAAATGATTTTGAGGAGGGGGCAGTTTTTCTCGCCACCCACCTCCTCTGTATAGGGGGCCGGCACCCTACTCCTTTCACCCACAGGTGCCACCCATTAACTTGTATTCTTTTTCCTTTTTGTAGAGAAAGAGTGTCACTTTATTGCCCTCGGTAGAGTGCCGAGGCCTCACACAGCTCACAGCAACCTTCATCTCCTGGGCTTAGGCGATTATCCTGCCTCGGTCTCCCGAGAAGCTGGAACTACAGGCGGCCCCCACAATGCCCGGCTACTTTTTTGTTGCAGTTCGGCCGGGCCTGGGGTTGAACACACCACCCTCCGTATACTGGGCCGGCTCCTTGCTCACTGAGCCACAGGCCCCGCCCCCGTTATCTTCTATACTTAACAAGAGCTTCCCCCCCACACAAACATCTCTCCAGATACAGAGAAACCAGGTGTGGGAGAAGGATATTGAACTAAATCGAATTAGGCTGGGCGATGTAAGGTGGCTCAGGCCTGTAATCCTAGCACTTTGGGAGGTCTAGGTGGGCGGATCGCTTTAGCTCACTGAGTTGAGCTCCTGAAAATGGGTTTGTTTGTTTGCTTTCCAGTTCTGGCGGAGTCCGGGCTTGAACCAACACCCACGGTATAATATGGGGCCGCCGCCCTAATCCTTGAGCGAGGGGCACACGCGGAGGTGGGTGGCGAGAAAAACGGCCCCCTCCTCAGAATGATTTAGTTGAAAGAGTTCGCCTGCGGGAACCCCCGCCCTCCCCCCGCATATTTCGGAGGTAGCGGGTTCAAACCAAGCCCCCGGAAAAAACTGGAAAGAAAAAAAACCAGAAAGAACGAAGGAAGGGATGGAGGGAAGGAGAAAGGATGGAAGGAAGGAAGGAAGGAAGGAAGGAAGGAAGGAAGGAAGGAAGGAAGGAAGGAAGGAAGGAAGGAAGGAAGGAAGGAAGGAAGGAAGGAAGGAAGGAAGGAAGGAAAAAGAGTAAAATTAGTTCCGTGCCTGTTCTTCAGAGGAGTAGGACACCGGCCCCAAGTACCAGAGGTGGCGGGTTGAAACCGGGCCCTAGTCAAACACCGCAGAAGAAGGAAAATATTTAATAAATAAATAGATAAATAAATAGGCTGGCGTGGGGTGGGGTGGTACTGCATAGCACAGTGGTTAAGGCACCAACCACATCCACCGAGGAGGCTGGCGGATTCCAGCCCTGTCTGACAACCTAAAAAACAATGACAACTGCAACAAAGCAAAAATACCCCTGCGCTGTGGCGGGCTCATGCAGTCCCAGGTACTTGGGAGGCTGAGGCCAGACAATCGTTAACGCCCAAGAGTTGGAGGTTCTTGAGAGCTGTGACACCACACCACCGCATTTACGGAGGGTGACTCAGTGAAGGCCTGCCTCACCAAAAAAAAAAAAAAATCAAATGGACCTAAAAATAAATTAATAAATGATAAAATCAATCTAATAAAGAAGTAAATAGACACGTAGCACAGTTCCTGGAACAGAAACCATTCCTCTCCCCCAACCCCCGCTTTCCAATCCAGAAAAAAACTTCAGTAATGAATTAATTGTTTGTTTGTTTGTTTTTTTTTTTTTGTAGAGACAGAGTGTCACTTTATGCCCTTCGGGTAGAGTGCCATTGCATCACACAGCTCACAGCAACTTCCAACTCCTGGGCTTAAGCGATTCTCTTGCCTCAGCCTCCCGAGTAGCTGGGACAACAGGAGCCCGCCACCATGCCCAGCTATTTTTTGGTTGCAGTTCAGCCGGGGCCGGGTTTGAACCCGCCACCCTCGGTCTGTGGGGCCGGCGCCTTACCGACTGAGCCACAGGCGCCGCCCCTCAGTTAAGTTTTCGACCTCTATTTCCGATCTGTTCCGTTTTACAGAAGAGCTAAGCAGCCAAGCACAGAGGCGCTGACCTGACCTGACCTGACCGGAGCCGAGGTTGAAGGGAAGAACTCCTAGGATCTGTCCCCGCCCTTCTCCGCACCGCCTCCCCACTGGGCTTTGAGAGGACGGATCTGTCCCCGGGGAACAGCTCCACACAAACACAAAGAAGTTACGGGGTCGTGGGCGGAGGATCTCCACTCTCATGCTAGCATTCTGGGAGGCCGAGGCCGGTGGAGACACGAGACGACCGCCCCACACCCCAGCATAGTCCCACCTGTTCGGGAGTCTGAAGCAAAAGCATCCCTGGAGCTCAAGAATTCCAGCGTGCTGTGACTTGTGAATGGCGCCACGCCGCTCTTCCCAGTGAAGGTGGACTGAGGGTGTATGGCCAAAAAATATATAAATAAATAAATATATAATCCCACACACATATACTGTCCTAGCTGGTTGTGCACACCTGAATGAAGAAGAGTTTTTTTTTTTTTGATACGAATGACACACCCACTAGGCTCACACGGTGCCCAGTTCGTTCTTTTTAGCTCTAGTAGTTAACACAGGAGGCAAGCAGTGCGTATTGTCAGAACAACCGTTTCAGAATAAATGGAGAGTGAGAATGAGGGGGGAGAGAGACGGAGAGGGGGGAGAAAGGGAGGGAGAGAGGGAGAGAGAGAGAGAGAGAGGTAGAGAGAGAGAGAGAAGACGAACACCAAAGAAGGAACACGGGGTTTGGAGGAGCGAGGCGAGTCTCAGAGCCTCAGGGGAACCACAATTTATACAAGGCCGCCACCTGCTGGACTGACTAGGCCAAAACACGCAGAAGAGACATCTGGTCTACCAACAGGCGCTAAGGTGACATGATCCTGGGTCTAAGGTCGGCCACGGACATCTGGTCATCCGCGGGGCACTGTGCAGACCCAAGTTTCCTAACACCCACATGTGCTCTACGTGGGTGTCATGCATGCCTGCCTGCCTGGGAGGAGAACCCGGCGTGCTCATTCTTAGCTAGCTCCGGTGTTTCATATGCAGGTGCGGGGGCCCGGGGAGGGGGGATGTTACGAGGGAAGGAGAGAAAGAAAGGCGAGAGGGAGGGGAGGACGGAGGGATGTGTGTCGCAGCATCTCCTTTAGTAGTTCATAGGCGTCATGATCATGGGTTCGAGCACAGGTGTGAGATGTGCAATGAGAGAAACAAGGGATAAAAGAAGAAAAAAGAAACCCCGAAAGTGCTGCCTTAGGACACGCAGTCAGAACAAGTCGGCAACCTGCAGACACGGAGGACCGGCCCTCTGGTGTCTGCAAGGACCGTGTCGTCCCTGCAGACACGGAGGCCGACAAGAGGTCAGGAGCTGGGGCCTCAGCGGGGGTTTTGCTCAGTTCAGAAACGCGTGTGCCTGTGAGTGGGCACAGCCCCTGGCTCAAGGATTAGGGCGCCGGCCCCATATTATACCGTGGATGTTGGTTCAAGCCCGGACTACGCCAGAACTGGAAAGCAAACAAACAAACCCATTTTCGGGAGCTCAACTCAGTGAGCTGAAGCGATCCGCCCACCTAGACCTCCCAAAGTGCTAAGATTACAGGCCTGAGCCACCTTACATCGCCCAGCCTAATTCGATTTAGTTCAATATCCTTCTCCCACACCTGGTTTCTCTGTATCTGGAGAGATGTTTGTGTGTGGGGGAAGCTATTGTTAAGTATAGAAGATAACGGGGGCGGGGCCTGTGGCTCAGTGAGCAAGGTGCCGGCCCAGTATACGGAGGGTGGTGTGTTAAACCCCAGGCCCGGCCGAACTGCAACAAAAAAGTAGCCGGGCGTTGTGGCGGCCGCCTCTAGTCCCAGCTACTTGGGAGACCGAGGCAGGATAATCGCCTAAGCCCAGGAGATGGAGGTTGCTGTGAGGTGTGTGACGCCACGGCACTCTACCGAGGGCAATAAAGTGAAACTCTGTCTCTACAGAAAGGAAAAAGAATACAAGTTAACGGGTGGCGCCTGTGGGTGAAAGGAGTAGGGTGCCGGCCCCATATACAGAGGAGGACGTGGGCTCCTGAATCTCTCTGAACCAGTCCGGGAGTCTGGTGCTTTTTGCAGCAGATCTGAGCTCCTGTGAGGAGGCGGCTTCGCGCTAGGGGAAGATCAGGCTTTTGGTCGGTGCCCCGGGTTTCTAGATTTGGAGCGAAAAGGCTTGCGGAGGTTGTGAAGGGCGAATCAATGGGACGGATCCCCTCGGGTGTGTGGTCGGCTTGGAGGACGGTGGGCTGGATCTTGAGGTGTGGCTGGAGATTTGTTTGTAAGGAGGAGTTCCTGAGAGGAATATTCGTGGAACTTTTTCCAGTTTTCCTATTGCCGTCAACATAGGGGCGGGGACATGTTTGTCAGTATAACTGTCGTTTAATTGCACGGGAAGACCCGCTAGTTTACTGTGGCGGGAGCTGTAGTATTTCAACAAATAACGCCATGTACCTGATTTGTTGGAAACAAACCTGCAACGTGACGCTTGCAGTTTTCCATTTTGAAGTTTATGGTTCATGCCCTTTAGGGAGTGGGGCAGGAGAGAAAAGACCGTAAATTTTCCAGCAAGCAGATCCACCCAGTAGCATTTCAAGTCGGGCTGATTAGCAAGTTTGTTCCTGAGATAGTGAAAAAGAACGGTGTGCCTCCTGGGGCAGCCACCTTGAGGTGATTTGGGCAGCAGTCAGGGGAAGGTTAACATTTTGCCCTAAGTTTATTCTTGCTATCTTCATCTTGTTTCATTCAAGACTTTGTGGAAAACTCTGCAACGGATTACTGAAGTAGATAAGATTGCTAAGGAGCAAAGGCAATTCCCATGAGAATGTTATTTTTGCAGCCTTATAAAAATCACTGTGGATTTGTTTGTTTAAACTGGCTTCAGCTGCCCTGTCTTGGTGAGGAGAGATCCTGATGATAAACCTCATTATTTTTCAGTCTGAACCCTATGAGATTGCTGGAAAGGATGAGCAAACTGACCTTTTAAATTAGGGGCTAAGATTCTAAGAGAAGTGCATTGTTGTTAAAGGCTGCCTGTCAGAGTCACATGAAAATTTCCACAGAGGGGGCGGCGCCTGTGGCTCAGTGAGTAGGGCGCCAGCCCCATATGCCGAGGGTGGCGGGTTCAAACCCAGCCCCGGCCAAACTGCAACCAAAAAAATAGCCGGGCGTTGTGGCGGGCGCCTGTAGTCCCAGCTGCTCCGGAGGCTGAGGCAGGAGAATCGCGTAGGCCCAAGAGTTAAGAGGTTGCTGTGAGCCGTGTGACGCCATGGCACTCTACCTGAGGGCGGTGCGGTCAGACTCGGTCTCTACAAAAAAAAATATAAAAAAAAAAGGAAAAAAATTAAAAAAAAAAAAGAAAATTTCCACAGAGGTAGATTTCTTTATTTGCAGCCTTTATGACAACACTTCAGTTCCTTTCCTTCATGGCAGTGCTGTGTGGAGACTAGAGGACCTTCACGTCGTTCGGGAGTCAGTTCACCAACTCTTCCTAGTCCTTTCATATTGGCAGGTGATTAAAAGTGATCAGCCAACAAGTCTTTTGAATGTTGTTAGACTTTTTATCATCCATTTATTTTACCTGCTTCTCTCTCCTTTTTGTTCAGACGTAAGTCTTCTGGGTGGCTCCTGTGGCTCAGTGAGGGGAGCGCCGGCCCCATAGACAGAGGGGGGGGTTCGAACTCAGCAAAAGCCAAACTGCAACAACAACAAAAAAAGTGACAGAAGTAGGTCTTCTGGTTTTTTCCCCCTTCTGAACACTAAATCTTTTGGCTGCATGTTTTTTTCTTATGAAATGTACACAGGGTATTTGTTACTTCAATTTAGGTCTTAAAAAACATGTAAGTAATTTGTTTAAGCTTCTCAGCAGAAAATTTCCCTTTATAGTTCTGGCTTTTCTACAAAAGTATGTCTGACAATGGTTACAACTTGTTGGATTCTTTTTTGTTATATCTGAAGACAGAGATGTTGAGTCATTACAAAAGTTTTGAGATATACAGATACGTAAGATCTGTGTGGACAGAAAGGAATGAATCCCTGCCAGGAACGCCAGTAAGCCACCAAGTTGAAGCTTGCACAGGTGAATCAGAAAGGACTCTGACTGTGTTTCTTTGAAGTGAAATAATGGACCATAACACAAGTCTGTCTCAACACTTTTGTAGTGACCCAGGTATAATATACATTAGTTTAAATCTCCATTTTTATCAAAAGGAGTTAATCTTTTGTAAAAACTTGGTTTCACTTGATTTTAGTTGAATTAATCCATTTCCTGTGATGGCAGAGAGATGTCTCTACAGACTTGTTTGTTGTTTTTGTCATTTTGTTTTCCATAATGCAGTGTTTTAAATTTGGGGAAGGAAGCAAAGAAGTAGGAATTTACTGCCCAAATTTAATGTTACTCGTGTTTTTATTATTTACTATCAGAAAAAAATCTGACAATACATCAATAACATTTGTTTATAAATTAACATATCATCTTACATGTTTATAAAACACAGAAAAAGAAACTAAAGGATGGATAAAGCAAATAATTATGAAACAAGTTCTGATGTTTTTACATATTCCAGTGGATTATGTTGTACTGCTCCTGCTGGTTGGAGTTTTTTTTCCCTTTCCTTTCCTCTGCTCTACTATTCATTATCTCTGATTCTGTGGCCAGTTGCGAAACTGCTACAATTCCGTCTCCCATAATGGGTGGACTAAGTTGAACTGTTTCCCTGTCATGGATTCACATGTGGATGGAATGAGATATAAAAGATAAATATGCTTGGGAGACAACAGCCTAGATCACCCAAAGTAGATATACAGATGGGGGACAAAAAAAAAGAAATTTGGGTTTTCTCAAAGGACTCAAGTATCACCGGTTGGGAAGTGAAGGGGTAAATGAGTGAGGAAGGGGAGGCCACTTTCCACATGTCAGGGCTGTGTGCAGACTAGAAAGTCACGAGTTTTGGAGCAGATTGATCCAAATCTGGCCCTATCACTTATTGCATTCACGATATTGGGTAAGATGGTTCCTTAGCTTCTGTGAGCTTTAGTTCCTTTAGCTGTAAAATTGGGATAACATCTATTTCAAGACGTCGTGATAAGGATTAAACATGAGATGATAGGTAAAAAGCTTGGCTGTATTAGATTGGATCATTTAACAGCTATAAAAAATGAATCTAAAAAATACTGCCTTAGATGTGAAATACATTCATTTCTCATTTGTGTGAAGTCTCAAAATGTGTGCTCATGGCAGCACTCCTTCAAGGTGTAATTTGGACACCCTGCGTGCATCCATCCTGTGCCCTCGCCATCTTCAGCAGGGTCACTGAGCTTACCTGCATCGAGCCCTTGGAAAGAGGGCTTGGGAAGGTGTTGATTGCCCATACCTGGAAGTGGTACATATTATTTTGTGTGAATTACACTGGCCAGAACTCAGTTGTACATAGGTATATCTTGTAATAAGGGAGGCTAGGAGGTTAAGAAAGATAGTCTAGCTATATTTTCCAGGAAGGAGAAGAAACGATTGGGAGAATATCTAGCATTCTCTAACATTCTGTGACTATGTGTGATGTTTCTTTCTTGTTCAATAAATGTGACTTCCTTTTTGCCCCCTTCCTGCTGGTTTTCCTGGAAGAAAAACTAGAAAAGGTATAAGAAATAAGATAATAGTAGAAGAAGCTAATACATTCCTAGTGGCCACTGTTTTTGAGATATTTTACTAACATCTTACCCTCCTACATAGGTATTATTCATCTCTATTGTACGTAGGCAAATAGAAATTCAGTCCTTTGTTCAGCTTAGCTGGTAAGTAACAGACTTGGGATCTGAACCAGGTTCTTTGACTCCAGAATTGATTTTTTTTTTTTAACAGCTGATTTTTTGTTCTTGTCTCAATCTTTTCTTACTTAAGCTTACTTAAGGTTTCTGTTTGTCTATATTATAAAAGTAAGGAGAATTTAAAAAATCATAAAAAATCACATCTACTCTTAAACATACTGGAATAGAATTACAGATAACATAGATTTATCCTGAATACCTAGCAGAATCAGGAACAGATATTTAAAGTAAAGCCCTACCCCCCCCCCACTGTGATGTTCTTTTATTTCTGATAAACATACTGTCACGATCCATGCTTCAGAGTATTACCTTTCTCTTAAGGTTCCATTGTGGGAGTCTTGTGCTACTATTTCCTTGAAGCAGTATGTGAGCATAAATTCCTCTCCACTTCTCAACATAATCAAACATCCTTCCTGTTAAATCACAGCTAAGATAATCTCTCTTAACTTTTCCTTTGATAAGGCATTTTTGTTGTTGTTATTGTTGCAGTTTGGTCGGGGCTGAGTTTGAACCCACCACTCTTGGTATATGGGGCTGGCACCCTACTCACTGAGCCACAGGCCCTGCCAGATAAGGCATTGTTCTTCATCAATACCAGTAACCCTCACGTTTGGCAAGTAACTAGCCAGTCTCTGTCTCAGGTTCCCAATGAGTGCATGTGAGAATACCAGCTAATTCCTCTTGTTCTCTAAGTTTTGCAAACGTTTTTCTTCTTTTTTTAAAAAGTGTTTCCTGCCTAACTACAGGGACCTGTATCCACAACCCTAGTACGCTCATCTCACCTTTCTTATGTATTGTCTTTTATAAAATGCCAATTATAGTTTTCATTCCCAGTGGCTATAGTGGAAATGTGGTCAACAACAAGAGAGCACCTTTTGTCAAGGCAATTCTTACTGCAACATTAGCTATTTTTTTCTTCTTGTTGGTGTTGTATTTGTGGCCTCTTGATAATTAATTAACGGCACCCATCTTCTTCTCATGGAGGTGGGCATGTGGACTGTGTATTTATCAATCACCGTTTTCCAAAAGTCCCTGTTCATTTCTACGTGACTTTCCTTGAACCTTGGGTCATAAGAAATCTACTTTATTTTTTCCCCAAGATCCTTGTCTTTCCAATTTTCCTTACTTCCATGCCATTTATATACATCCCTGTGTGTCGATCCCCTTTATGATTTGTTTAATGTGGAGGAAGAGAGATGTTTTAACACAGTATCATGTTTTCAGACACCCAACAAGCCAAGTTCTACAAGGCCATTTAACAAGCTAAGAAGAGCTGCTGGAACAAACTCTAAATTTTGTGACTTAAAATAACTTTACTTCATGCTTATGTGGGGTAGTTCTGTTTCCACAGCACACTTCTGATGGAGTGGCTTTTTGTGTGGTCACTCAAGGAATCAAGTTTCTTATACTCCTGTGGTTTTGTCCTCGCCTTCATCCCTAGAGTCCTCATCATTCAGCCAAGGTAAAGAATGTGAGGGGAGAAATTACCTAGAGAGGTCTCCTGGGGTATGTAATAGCAGAGAGGTCTCCTGGGACGATGTATCAGGCCCAGCCTGAGAGGGGTTATCATGACTTCCGCCCATGCTCAGTTGGGCTGAACTCAGTCACTAGGGCATTCTTTGCTATAAGGGAAGCTGAGAAGTGGAGTTTGGCCAAGCGCTTGAGAGGAAAGGAAATGAGTTTGGCAAGTAACTAGCCAGTCTCTGTCCCAGGTTCCCAATGAGTGCATGTGAGACTAACAGCTAATTCTCTATTTATTTTTCTAATGATAGGAAAAGGAGAGTATGCAGATACTGGTTATTTGCCTAACCAAAAAAAAAAAAAAAAATACCCATACCCTTTTTCCTTTTAACTTTGGTCTTTATTACAATCCTATTCTTAGTACGTATGGTCTGGGTGAGACCTTATTCCTACTTAAGGATTGGAAGATGCAAAACTGGTCTTTGCAGAGATGAGTGTTGACTCTTCCTGTCCACAGTAATTGTTTTGAGAACAGAATGAGCATGGAGCCCACTGGAAACCACTATGGAGCACTGAGATGCTTTGCTGCTTCTCAGTGGCTCCATTGGGCTGCATGCATGTCCTTGAACCAGTTCCTCTGGTCCAAGGACATCTCTCTGGACCAGGTGACTGGAACCACAGAGATGTCAGCCTGCCACCGAGGCAGCTGTTCTGCCACCCCAAAGTAAACCAAGAGCTACCAAGTGCCACCACATGTTACATGAGATTGAAGCCAACAGAAGGGACTGCAGGGGTGTGGTGGAGAGAAGCCAGGTCCTCTTGCATTGTTTGAGCCCATTGATCTAGCTATGCCTAAGATGAGTTTCCTGCCGATTTTATAGCTCTCTGGACTTAAGCTGGTTTGGGTTGGATTTTTATCACTTAAAGTCAATACTAATTAATTATATTAAGGAAAAAAGAGGAAAAAATTCTAGGTAAGAATATGAGGGGGCATCTTCTTGTCCCCTCAAACATGAGCTCATCTTATGTGTTGCTTTGGTTGTGAGGTTAACAATTCCACTCCCTTGCATTAAATCAAATTTCAGTCGAGACCCATTTGGAATTCCCCTACCGAGGCAAGTTCATTGCCTCCCTAAATCACAAACCCAAAGTGCTTATTTCCCCCAAAGCCTATCTCTCTTTATAGAGTTGTGGAGGGGAAATGGCTTAATTCTCTCTTCCTGGATTTATTCTGGTTTCTCCTAGAGCATGCTTTCCTTTCCAACCTCGCCACCCCTTTCTTCCCTCAGGCCTGCATCCCAGCTGCACCAATCTAGTCACCAATCGTGCAACTTGTTGTAAGAGTTTCCCCCCCACCTGCACGCCTTTGTTTACATTTCCTTTCTATTTGGTCTACACTGCATTTTTTTTTTATTAAATCATAACTGTATACATTGATATGATCATGGGGCATCATACACTCGCTTCATAGACCATTTGACACATTTTTATCACAGTGGTTAACATAGCCTTTCCGGCGTTATCTCAGTTACTGTGCCAAAACCTTTACATTCTACATTTACCAAGTTTCACAAATACCCCTGTAAGATGCACCACAGGTGTGATCCCACCGATCCCCCTCCCTCTACCCACCCCCCCTTTCCCACTTCCCCCTATTGTTAAGTCTTGATTTCTTCATGGAAGTTAGATGTATTTTCTCAAGATAGGAGCTATTCAGCTTCACTTTTTGTTTGCATATCAGGAGAAGATTTGATTCCTCCATCAAATACAAACTGTAGTTTGCAGGTTAAAGAATGCTACATTGTCAGAAATTTGTTGAAGTGCATTAAAGATAGGAACTCTTCATCTGGCCTACAAAGTTTCTGCTGGGAAATCAGCTCCCAAGTAGCTAGGGTGACAGGTGAGCCACAGCTGTTAATATGATAGAATTAGCCTTGTAGATCAGGTGGAGCTTATACAGGACAGCTTACAGCATTTTCTATTTTTTTTTTTTTAACATATGATGCAGCTGTGGACAATGCCAGACAGAATCTTGGCAGGATTCTGTGGTGGAATATGTCTGCACATTGTTACATCCATCGGCTTGTCTTTAGGAGGCTGGTCCACCTGAACTAAAAGTCATACAGGAGGCTCTGAAGCTCATTTAGAATTCAAGGGCATGAAGGCCAGAGTCCAGAGACATTATAAGCGAGTCAATGCTTCCCTTCAATTGGACGCATTTTCTTTGGTTCATCACACTGTGGGCCAGCAGCACAGTCGCTTTTTTCTTCAAGCTCTCATATGAGGAAGCATTGCTGTCTGGAAAGCTAGATGTATCTGTCAAAAAATCAAACAGGATTAACACTCGTACTTAGCACAAATAAACCCATATTTCCTTAGAAATGAACTATAATCCTTAGTTTTATTGTCTTTTTAGGTAATGTATTTCAATTCCTACTGCCAATAAAGAAACTATTACAATATTACCACAGGTGTTAAAATGGGAAATGCCTGTTGAGATGTACTAGATTTATCTTAGGTCCTGATGAATGGTCTTTCTCTATGCAAAATTTTCCCAAACAATGAAAATGTCATTAGACTAAGTGGTAATAACAAAATAAAAGTAAAAAAATAATTCCATATACGTAGTACTGCATAATAATGTACCTTCTAACATGGGTTGCTGGATGTTAAACATAGCTTACTCTTGGGAAATCCATTGACTAAGTCTATCAGTTTCTTTTGCTCAAGTTTCTGTAATATCCATTACCTCATTTCATATTTACAGTAATCATAAAGAAACTTTCATCCACATTTTTTAGATTAAGATATTGATGCTCAGTGGCATAAAACAATTGGCCAAAGATAACATAACTAGCAGCTAGCGATATAGGAATTCATAACCTGGAGGTTTCTTTTGTCTTTGATTTTAACATCTGCGTATCTGCCAATAATGCAAATTGTTGTCAAATGATCTCATAGCACAGTAAAATGCTGAGAAGTGTCTCAAGAATCAGGGAGCGGAAAAAAGAAAAATAAGAACATCAGTCCTGCCTCTACTACTTCTGAGATTTCTATTCCAGTTTCAACAATATATACTACATAATTAGAATTCCTTAGCTGGGCATTGTGGTGGGCATCTGTAGCCCAAGCTACTTGGAAGGCTGAGACAAGAGAATCGCATAAGCCCAGGAGTGGGAGATTGCTGTGAGCTGTGATGTCACGGAACTCTACTGAGTGTGATAAATTGAGAGACTATCTCAAAAACAAAAATTTCTTATAAAGTTTAATTTTTCAAAAAAAAAGTTCAAACCATCCTACTGTAGCATGCTGCCTCTGATAACTTATGAAAGCTAGGAACTTATCACACACCTTATTTAACCCTACCATCCTGTTAAATACCCTGACCTGTTAGCAGGCCTTCTAAGAAATGATGGGAAACCCAGGGCTCTGTTGAGCCACATACCAGGCTTGCTTTCCTTCAGCTTGCATGGCTCTGAAGAAAACAACTGTGCCAGCATCTTCAGAGACATGAGTCAATTTTTCACAAAAAGCAACCCAATTATTGACAGTACCTGAGGGTTTTTCTTGAGTATTTTATATTCTGGATGACTCTCCAAACAGGGCAGTGACGTGTCCTCCAAAGATGTTGCGGCAGTTTTTTACCACAAATTCCACAAGCTGATTAACGTATAAAAAAAGAAGCATTTATTTTCCTATAACATGTTGATAAATTCCATTTTGTATAGTAAACTGAAATTTAAGAAAGTGTATTCTATTTAACTTCTATAAGACATTGTCTTTAAGACTAAATACCTTCCATTTCCTTTACAAATGGTGATTCAGTTCCCCAGCAAGTATAATACAAAAACTTCAGAGGCCATTTTCTGCAGAGGCCATTTCTTTTCTGCAGAGGCCATTTCTGCAGAGGCCATTTCTTCTCTGCCTGCAGAAGGATGCCAAATAATACTTGGAGCCATACACACCCCTAAGTGTAAAGCATCCATTTCATTTGCCGCGGAGAGTTCAGCGATACTACTTAAGACCAGGAACACGTACCATAAGAGCACAACGTTTGCTCTTGGTAGCTGGTCTAATAGCCTAAATACAGAAAAATGCACTCGGTAAGCAAGGCAATTTATTTCAATCTTGTAAAGGTAGGCAACACTAACTTTGCATGAGGTACAAGGCAAATAGGAACCCAGCTCAGATACCCAAGTTTCAGTTAATGTGGAACCCAATGAAGTGAGAACTGCAGGGAGACAATGAGAAAAGTAACACTGGAGATTGGGGGGGGGCATATTTCTACACTGTCTTCACAACACAATGAAAACTTAGTAGAATTCAGATAAGTGTCATTTAAAAACGAATACCCTTCATGAAATACTTCCCTGAAACTAGCTCAATATGTTGAAGCTTAGGTAAATCTTGCAACATTTAGATTACTCTCAACCACAACCCACCAAAACCTTTCTGATGAAATTAAACAGTAATTAAATTTAAATTGCTCCTTTATTTTTAACTGGCAACACAGAAATGCTGTCTCAAGGTGAAGAACCAAATCCCAGCTGTAAAGACCACCCGGTCCATTCTGAGAGTTCATTGTCTGCTCCACCATCTTCTGTGGTTGATTTTGTTCCAAATATTGCCTCATTCCTTTTTTTTTTTTTTTTTGAAAAAGAGCCTCACTATGTCACCCTGGGTAGAGTGTTGCAGTATCAGTTGTCAGTTGTCACAGCAACCTCAAACTCTTGGGCTCAAGGTACTCTCTTGCTCCAGCCCTTTAAGCAGCTGGGACTACAGCCACCTGGCACAATGCCCAGCCATTTTTTCTTTTCTTTTGGCAGGTGTTTCGCCATTGTTTAGCTGGCCCAAGCCGTGATCAAACCTGGATCTTTCAGTGCGTGTGTCCGGCGCCATAACCACTGTGCAACAGGATGCTGAGCCAAATCTTACCTCCTTTCTATCACTTTTTACATATGTGTCACGTTTTCATTACTTTCTTTTCTACTATTCTCATTTGGTAATTGCTAAGAGATTCTTTCTTTTCTTTTTCTCTCTCTTTTTATCTCTTAACAATTTTTTTTATTAAATCATAACTGGGTACATTAATACATTTATGTGGTACAATGTGCTGATTTTGTGTACAATTTAGAATGCTTACATTAAACTGGTTAACATAACCTTCACCTCACTTTCTTAATGATAGTGTTAAGACATTTATACTCTACTCTTAATTGATTGACACGTACCCTTGCAATATACACCCTAGGTGAATTTCCACCAATTACCCACCCTCCAAACGTCCTCTTCCCTTCCTTCTCCTCACTCTCCTCTTCCCTCTTTCATTCTGGGCTACAGTTGTGTTTTACCTGATTATTTACCAAAATATTGTATTACTCCTACTCAGAAAACATGGACAAGCTGATATTCACGATTGTTGCTTTTTTAATAAAAGAATCTGCAACCTGAGGAAAACAAGCATGTCTGACTCCTGTTGTACAAATCCCAGAAAAGACTTTCTTCAGCATAATAGTCTGAAAAGAAGTATAATTCCTCTGAGGAGGAATTATGCAGGACTTTCAAATGGACCAAAAGATTACTGGGTGTATTCTATATAAAATAAGGCATCTAGTAAACGCTTTGGGGATACTATGGGATCCTTAAGCCTTTTCACAACCAGGACTGTTTACATCTCTGTCAGTTGAAGATAACTGTTAGCAGTGTACATAAAACATGGCAAAAGAATTGAAAACTCTCTGTCTGGTAGAGAGTCAACAGATTTCTCTGAACCCTTGTTCTGGTAGAAAGGGGGATATTTGCATCATTTTGTAAATTTATTTCAGTATTTCTGGCTCAATTTGGTTCAAATACGGAAGGTTTCATAATGTGCAATCTATAAAGATGGCTAAACTATCTTACTGATTCCCTTATTAATTATTAATTTAACTAAAAGCATTGATATGCATTTATTTCATATTTTCATGAGAGACATAGTATTTTATTTTATCTCACTTTATTTTATTTGTGTATGTATGTATTTATTTATTTTGAGACAGAGTCTCACTATGTCGCGCTTAGTAGAGTGCTGTAGCATCACAGCTCACAGCAACTGCACAGCCTTGATCTTAAGCAATTCTCTTGCCTCAGGCTCCCAAGAAGCTCCTCAGGCACTCAACACAATGCTGGGCTATTTTTGTTGTTGTTGTTGTTATTGTTGTTTGGGACAGGCCAGGTTTGAACTTACCATTCCTGGTGTATGTGGCCATCATTCTGGCCTCTGAGCTACAGGGTCTGAGCCAACATAGCCTTTTAAAAAATATTTATCTTTTAATGGTACATAGGATAAATACATATATGAATGATATGTGTATTATAAATATAGATAAATGATATTGTGAACAATGACCAAACAAATATGTAGAATTTGATACTATCTAAATGGCTTACACCAAACCCTAATGGAAGTGGAGTTATGATTATGCCACATGGCTTAGTTTCTGGTATCTTTAATATCTGTACTATGTTCCAACAATCCCGAAAAGTATGCATATAATTCATATTTAAAAGATGTTTTTAAAAGATATTCAAGGAAAAATATCTATACTAAACAATAACATGTACGTAAATGATAATGAGTATCCTGAATTTTCACAGAACGCACACTCTTTAGTCAGAGTAAATAAACATTTCTTTTCTATTCTCTTATCATGTAGGATATATCCAAGAAAGGACTATTGAATTGGTCCCAAAATTTCCCTTGACACGAGAAGAAACGATTTACTTTTTGTGATCATACTGACACTGTACAACTCCCTTTTTTACTGACATGTCTCAAGAAGCTGAGCTGAGTGATTCTCTGCTTTGTTCCCACAATATTCTCTAAATATCTCTTTTATAGGACAGATTATACTGCACTGACAGTAATTTCTTGGTTTATCTATCTTTCCCAAAATGAATTTCTTGAGAAGAGGAAATAAGTCATTTTCTCTCTATGACTGCAGTTCATGAATTAATAAAGTTGTTTAATTACTTTGATATTTACCAAAATTAAGATCATAAATTGTAGCCTGTGTTATGCTGCATTAATTCACTTCCAAAAACCACAGTTGACTCCCCTTTCTGACTCTTCCACGCAAGTTTCAATTTGCAAGTCTTATTGGGGTTTCTGGCAGGGTTCCATTTGATTCTGTCTGTAGAGATTTTACATTTCTTCATTTTTGTGTCTCTTAAAAATTTCATAGTGACCCACATAACAGCTAGTGAATTAATGAATAATAGCTCTTTTTATTCGTTAAAAGTCAGGTACACAGAAGGGGCACAATGTTCAAGCATTTCATGCTTATTGGATTAGTGAGAAAACAATGACAATGACAAGCTAATAAAAGCCAACTTCTAACCTGCTGCCCATGAATATAACTTTGAGTTTTAGTAGACAAATTATAAAATGTAAGGTATAAAATTAATTTTTGAGACAAAAATGTCAAAATAATTACCTTTTAATTTTTTCAATTTTCTGTCTGTCGCTGCTTTTCTCCATTACGGACAGCCACTCGTGGTAGAGCCTTTTTGAAAATATGCTTTCCGGAATGTTTTTTAGAAAATCCTTACACAGAGGAAAAGCAAATGTGTTAAGGCATTATTCTCATATCAAGTATATGCTAGAGAAGCCAGAAAGAATATAACTTGTTTCAAAGTTTAGTGAAGTCCTCCCTTCCACGAACTACACAGAATTCTGTGCCAATTCACCACTGATTTTTCAACAAAGAAATGAATGCTTTGATTTTTTTTTTTTCCAAATAAACCCGCAGGAATAACTAAAGTCAGAATAACTGTGGGAAAGCTAAAGGACTCTCTATTTGGGTGGAACCTCCTCTGTGTACACATTTTAGCAGACTTGTACGACATCCTATGTTCTGGTGTTAAGGTGGTCTTCATGCCATCAGTATATGATATGGGAATGTTAAAAGAGCAAGTTTGACTCCACTTTACTGTTTACTCTTTTTCTGTGTGTTCCATTAGCTTCAAAACCGGTTCCTCTTCCGTGTCCCTCCATTGTATAACTATGAATGCACCCCTCTAAAATTGTTAGTGATGTAAGTTACTAACTACACTGGTGATTATATCCTTGGTGATTATCACTTTTTATGATCATGTTGTTTCTGACCCTCACCTGCGAGTCCCCCTCCCTACATTACCTTAGGAGATTGTAGATTGTATTTTTTTGTGAAAATGAATTACTAAGTGCTCTTGTGATCATAGCCTAATAAACTAACATACCTCACTGTCTGTTGCTTTCGCTTCTGGAATTATGCATGCGTGACCCCTGGAAAAGTTTTGCATTCTAAAATTCAGAGCCTCACTCAATTCAGGGTTGCACTGAGAAACTTCATTTTAAGACACTGGGGCAGTTGCCAGCCCGCTCTTCAATAAAAGTTCTCCTCTTTAATTTGACTTGTCTGGTGGTGTGGTCTTTGAGGGGACTCCTGGACATAACATTATAGAGATTCCAGGGAGGGTCTCCAGACACTGACACTGCCGATACTCAGGTGGCCTCCAGGGTGAGCTTTCATTAGAAGCCCCCTGGAAACTTTCCAGGGACCCTATAGTACCCAGTGCCCTCAGGAGAAAAGCTGACAATCACTTATAAATTCTGCCAAAGTCCACCTCTGGAGGTAAGAAATTTAAACACCTATATCTGCCTAGTGTCTGCAAACATGAGTGTAACAACTTGTTGTGTACATTTCTTGTTGTGCTTATTTGTTCTTGTAGACCACTGTGATAATATATAACTGTTTGTTGTATTTGTTTGTTGTGAGTTGTGTAGGGCCTTTAGGAATCTCTGAGGGAAAGCCAAAGTTGATGGAGCTGTGGACAGGAACCCCAGGTTGCTGGGCTTTTGGCCTGTAAGAGACTGTCAGAAGTGTGTGTCAGTAGAGCATCCCACCCCTGAAAATGCTGGAAGAAAAACCAATGGTGAGTTTTTTAGCCCAGCCAGAGACAGCAAGACATTTCTGCTGCTGAGACATCGTTGCTGTGGCCTCAGTGGAAATTGGGGTTCAGAGGGCAGGTGAAAAGGGACTTTGATTTCTATCCTCAAGAATGATGCCTGAGGTTGGTCCTGTAAACCTGTGAGACAGTGACCTCATACTCCCGGGCTTTGGGCCTGTCAGAAGCAGGAACCCTGGGTTACTGAGCTATTGGCCCATTGGGGGCTCCCACAGAACACTGGGATGCTGATGGGGACCCCACGCCACAGTTATACAAAAGTACATATTTTAGTTCATTCCGGTTCCATTTATGTCTTATGCATTTAGTTAATATATTTTAGTTTGTACTTTTGCTTTTTTACAGCATAGTGTTTTCATCACCAAAACCAGACTCATCCCTAAGCTGTCTTTTCAAACATTTGAAGGATATTTTTCCACAGACAGAGTTCTCCAAGGAACACCTTAGGACCCTTTGTGAACTTGAGTGATGAGCTTTTAATGTGGGATGCCCCCCTATCCATTCACAGGTGCTTTTGAGCCTTTTCTCTAACAAGTTTAGAAAACAGCCTCAGAGAATCTAGTCAAGATGACTGGTGGAGATGGATGAGACCACCTTGGGAGGGAGAGTTCAGATGCACCTGGTGGTTTCTGCTAATCCTCCAGGTCCCCTTGATGAGTCTTCGGGGAGTCAAAGACTGGGAGGAACTGGCATGCAGGAACTGGCACTTACACAGGCAGACGTCCAAGACAAGGTAAGATCCATCTGGAGTTCCCACAATTTGGGTGGAAGTGGGGGTCTGATCAACCTCTGAGTCTGTTGAGTGGTGTACGAGTGTGTGTATTGGTTCTGAGCGTATAGAAATGTGAGAGTAAGTGTGGACTAATAGACATAGTTCATGTCAGGCCCTTGTCTGTCTTGTTGTTTTATGTCATTTGTTCAGGGTTCATGGGAAAATTGGTCTTGGCCTGAAACAAACAGTCTTGGAGACATTTGTTGGTGGATTGCAGATCTTTTCATTCAAGGGATCCTTCAAGACTTTGCTCCTTCTGAGATCTCCTTCTTTACCTACTTGCTCTTATGTGTCCTACAACGCTCACCACTTGGTGTGCCTTTGACCTGGCAATCACTGGTCTCTTCATCCGTATTATTGCTATTTGGCTTGGTAGTGCTGCCCCTCCAGAGTAGTCCTCCAAATGGTGTGTGGCTCTGACTACTTGTTTTGTCTCTTTGTGGCGAACTTGTTCTTACTTCTGTCCCCACCCAGTGTATTTTTCCCAGCTAGTTCTAATTCTTCTGCATCTCCCTAGCTCATTGATGCCTCATCCTCACCAGACTTTGGGTCCCTCTTTTTTCCATCACCTGGGGAAGACTCTTCCATCATAGCAGTAGCTCTCGACATGAGGCCCTCTCTTTTTCCTAGACTAAGGAGGTCTCTATTGCAGGAAGTGATGACACTCTTGAAGTACATAAAGACCCTGGAGACTTGTCTGTTCCATTCTCCCACTATGCAGAGTTATTACTCAGAGTGTCTTTCCTTCCAGGATTCTTACTCTTAGCATTTGCCCCATTGTGGTACTCTTGGTTCCCATCAATCAAGAGAAAGGAATTGTGTAGTTTTTATAATATTATTATCCCCTGTTGCCTCCAAAATTTCCATCCTGTTGACTTGTTAGTACATGTATTTTGTCATCCTATCACATTTCCTGTAAGCCTTCATTCTTATGCAGGCAACAGGGTGGTTGCCAGAATGGCAATGATGACTGGTTAGAAATTCAGACATATTAAAAGGAATTCTGATTCCTTTCACTGCCTATAAAGACTAGCCCACTCCTTTTAATTGATACCTGCTATTAAAGGTGCAAATAAAGGACAAGAGAAGGCCACTCAACCCCAAGTGAGAATCTAAGGTATTTCAAAAAACATCAATGTCCTCATGTCACTCTAGTATTATACTTTTATTCTTGTCAGAGAAGTAATAAGAAAAAAAATAGATCGATTCCAAGGCATTGCCTGTTCTAACGTATCTTCCACTAGACATGTGCCTGGATGATTGTGATTCAGGCTTATTGTCACAAACGCTAACCATTTGGGGGTTAGGCTATTGAGTTTTCTAATTCCAAACTAATTTGAACTATTGCACCCATTTTAAAAGTCAGATAGAGAAGGGGAAATTTTGTGATTGCAAAATAGGGCAATTCTTTTAAAAACCTCCATAGAGAACATACCCATGATTGCTCTTGAAGAACAACATTAAATCTTACAACTATCCTTGAATGAAAATAACTTGGAACCATCTTAACTAACTCTGCCACAGTTGGAATAACAACTTAGGAGAGGTTCTGAATTGCAGTCATGAACCCCCAGCACATGACTAAACATCTCTTGTCTTCAAAGCAGAACTTAGGCCTCAGAAGAATTTCACAATTCATTTGGGCTGAGATTTCACAGAACTAAAGAGAAATGTCTCCTGAAAAGTCAGATGTATCCAAGTTAGCAAATCTCAAGCAATTTTTGTCCAATCACACTGGGAAGACTTATACTTCTATTTCAGTAAAACCAGAAGACTATGTTAATTAGTCGCATGTAAGCACTCCAATTTCTACAGATAATCAAGACATTGAATCCCATCATGACAAAATTGTATTCACGATTTGTGTACAAATGACTTAATGAAAAAAAAATGAGTGAAAAACTAAAAGAATACTTAAGTACCATTTCAAAACAGACTTAAAAATAAGAAAACAGAAGTTTACAAAGTTGTGGTGAAAAATATATCCCTTTTCACAACCACTTAGAGAAAATGGGTGTAAAACGCAGTTGTACAATGAAACTTCAATTACCCAAAATCCATTTAACCAGATTCTTCAATCATTATGATTCTTTTTTTTTTTGCCCCTTTAAAAAAAATAATATTCTTGTCATTCGAATCACAATTTAGCACTTAAAATACCATTGTTCTTTGCAATAGCCTCAGCAATTTAGTACATTTTAAGAAGTGTATTTTTATGAAAAACAGCATACTGAGACTATAGTTGGAGACAGCATGATTTTCTTAAAAGAAGAGATGGAAGGAAACCTAATTTCATGAAGAACAACTATTATGCCAATGTACATGCACAATATACATATCCTTGGCATATATAATTTGCTTAAAGGACCATGTATGTCTGTATTATATCCAGGATGAAAGAGTAAGTACAAACCCTTTGCAAAACTGAATACATGACAATAAATCAAGTTCTCCATTTTTTTGAGTGATATTTATTTGAAAATGTCTAAATCAGGATTTGTTGAAGAAGAGACATGGCCCATGTATGAAGAAATGTGATTGATCATAAAGTCTTGAAGTAAGATTGTCTAACAAGAGGGCCACTCTGCTGAACTAGAGGTAGGCAAGATTCGTTGTCATCATGTTTCCCTGAGATTCAGGCTGAGGGCTGGTCTCTACCACAGGCTATGGTTGATTCCAATCCTTTGGGAGATGAAGGCCTAAGAAAGTCCTGTAGAAGTTATTGCCAGGGACAGAAGCTGTGCTAAAAGCTGATTTTAGGTCTAGGTTTTCAAAAAATAAATACATGATCGACTTTTAATCTTCTAAAACAAACAAACTTTCAATGCCAAATCCAATATCCAGGTAAACTGAGTTTCATTTATGATGGAGAAAATAAATACTTTAATGACATTCACATGTTGAAGAAATTTGCCATAACCAAACCAGCTCTTCAGGATATTCCCAGAACTATCCTCCATAACAATAAGCCCAATCCTGTACCACAAAAGTAAACTCATTCAGAAACTTTTGATCAAACTCCAACTTCCACAGTGGTGAAAGGATTAAAAATGTCTACTGGAATTTTGAAAAACTCAATACCCAAAATTTTAGCAGACTTATCAATATTCTCCATTAATGTGAATGGCTTAAACTGTCCTCTAAAGAGGCAAAGGTTGGCTGACTGGATACAGAAACTCAGGCCAGATATTTGCTGCACACAAGAATCACATCTTACCTTAAAAGATAAATATAGACTCAGGGTGAAAGGATGGTCATCCATATTTCAGGCAAATGGTAATCAGAAAAAAGCAGGTGTTGCAATTCTATTAGCAGATACAATAGGCTTTAAACCAACAAATGTAAGGAAGGATAAGAATGGTCACTTCATATTTGTTAAGGGTAATACTCAATATGATGAGATTTCAATTATTAATATTTAAGCACCCAAGCAGAATGCGCCTCAACTTATAAGTGAAACACTAACAGACATGAGCAACTTGATTTCCTCCAGCTCCATAATGTCGGAGATTTCAACACTCTTTTGACATTGTTGGATAGATCCTCCAATAAGAAGCTGAGCAAAGAAATTTTAAAATTAAACCTAACCAACATTTGGATTTAGCAGACATCTACAGAATATTTCATCACAACAAACTGAATACACATACTTCTCATCAGCCCACGGGACATACTTCAAAATCAATCACATCTTAGGTCACAAGTCTAACCTCAGTATATTTAAAGGAATAGAGATTATTCTTTGCATCTTCTCAGACCACCATGGAATAAAAGTTGAACTCAGTAACAGCAGGAATCTGCATATTCATACAAAACCATCGAAGTTAAATAACCTTATGCTGAATGATAGCTGGGTCATAAATGAGATTAAGAAGGATAACCTGAAATTTTTAAAACAAACGACAATGAAGACACAAATTATCAGAACCTCTGGAATGCTGCAAAGGCAGTCCTAAGAGGGAAATTTATAGCACTGCGAGCTTTCCCCAAGAGAACGAAAACAGAGGAAGTTAACAACTTAATGGGACATCTCAAGTAACTGGAAAAGGAAGAACATTCCAACCCAAAACCCAGTAGAAGAAAAGAAATAACCAAAATTAGAGCAGAATTATATGAAATTAAAAAAAGAATTATACAACAGATCAATAAATCAAAAAGTTGTTTTTTTGAAAATGTCAATAAAACAGATAAACCTTTGACTAACCTAACCAGGAAGAAAAGAGTAAAATCTCTAATTTCATTAATCAGAAATGACTAAGAGGAAATAACCATAGACTCCTCAGAAATTCAAAAAATCCTTAATGAATATTACAAGAAACTTTATTCTCAGAAATATGAAAATCTGAAGCAAATTGAAAAATACTTGGAAGCACCTCACCTTGCACAATTTAGCCAGAATGAAGTGGAAATGATGAACAGCCCTATATCAAGTTCTGAAATAGCATCAACCATACAAAATCTCCCTAAAATGAAAAGCCCGGGACCAGATGGCTTCACATCAAAATTCTACCAAACTTTAAAGAGGAAGTAGTATCTATATTACTCATCCTGTTCCAAAATATAGAAAAAGAATGAAGACTACCCAACACGTTCTATGAAGCAAACATCACCCTGATCCCCAAGCCAGAAGAAGACCCAACAAGAAAAGAAAATTATAGACCAGTATCACTAATAAATATAGATTCAAAAATATTCAACAAGAGCCTAACAAACAGAATCCAGCAACACATCTAACAAATTATACATCATGATCAATTTGCTTTTCTCCCAGGGTCTCAAGGATGGTTCAATATATGTAAAACTATAAGTATAATTCAGCACATTAAACAAATTAAAAAACAAAGAACATAGAATTCTCTCAATTGATGCAGAAAAGCTTTAGATAATATCCAGCATTCCTTCATGATCAGAACACTTAAGAAAATTAGAAAGGGGAAAGGGAGGGGAGGGAGGGGGGAGGAAGGTGGAAGGAGGGGCATTAATGGGATTACACCTGCGGTGCATTTTACAGGGGTATATGTGAATCCTAGAAAATGTGGAATGTAAAGGTCCATTTTCTTAGGAAAATAACTAAGAAAATGCTACAAAAGCTATGTTAACTAATGTGATGAAAATGTGTCAAACGATCTATGAACAAAGTGTATGGCGCCCCACGATCACACTAATGTACACAGCTATGGTTTAATAAAAATAAATAAATAAATAAATAAATAAATAAATAAATAAATAAATAAATAAATGAAAAGAAAATTAATATAGCAGGGACATTTCTTAAACTGATAGAGGCCATCTACAGCATACACACAGCCAATATCGTATTGAATGGAGTTAAATTGAAATCATTTCCACTCAGATCAGGAACGAGACAAGGCTACCCATTGTCTCCATTGCTCTTTAACATTGTAATGGAAGTTTAACCATTGCAATTAGGGAAGAAAAGGCAATCAAGGGTATCCATATAGGGTCAGAAGAGATCAAACATTCGCTCTTTGCAGATGATATGATTGTCTATATGGAAAACACCAGGATTCTACTACAAAACTCTTAGAAATAATGAAGGAATACAGGAGTGTCTCAGATTACAAAATCAACATTTCATAAATCAGTAGCCTTTATATATACCAACAATAGTCAAGATGAAAAAACAGTTAAGTACTCTATTCCATTCACAGTAGTGCCAAAGAAGAGGAAATATTTGGGAGTTTATCTAACAAAGGACGTGAAAGATCTCTGTAAAGAGAACTATGAAACTCTAAGAAAATAAATAGCCGAAAATGTTAACAAATGGAAAAACATACCAGGCTCCTGGCTGGGAAGAATCAACATTGTTAAAATGTCCATACTACCCAAAGCAATATACAATTTTAATGCAATCCCTATTAAAGCTACATTATCATACTTTAAAGAGCATGAAAAAAATAATACTTAATTTTATATGGAATCATAAAAAAACCTCGAATAGCCAAGACGTTACTCAGAAATAAAAACAAAGCATGAGGACACATCCTACTGAACCTCAGACTATACTATAAATCGATAGTGATCAAAACAGCATGGAACTGGCACAAAAACAGAGAGGTAAATGTATGGAACAGAATAGAGAACCAAGAGATGAACCCAGCTACTTACCATTATTTGATCTTTGAAAAGCCAATTAAAAACATTTAGTGGGGAAAAGATTCCCCGTTTAACAAATGTTGTTGGGTGAACTAGCTGGCAACCTGTAGAAGACTGAAACTGGACCCACACCTTTCACCATTAACTAAGACAGACTCTCACTGGATTAAAGATTTAAACTTAAGACATGAAACTATAAAAATACTAGAAGAGAGTGCAGGGAAAACTTTTGAAGAAATCAGTTTGGGTGAGTATTTTATGAGGAGGACCCCCCGGGCATTTGAAGAAGATACAGAAATACACTACTGGGACCTGATCAAACTGAAAAGCTTCTGCACAGCCAAGAACACAGTAAGTAAAGCAAGCAGACAGCCCTCAGAATAGGAGAAGATATTTGCTTGTTATGTTTTCTACAAAGGTTTAATAACCAGAATCCACAGAGAACTCAAACGTATAAGCAAGAAAAGAACAAGTGATCCCATCACAGGCTGGGCAAGGGATTTGAAGAGAAACTTCTCTGAAGAAGACAGGCACACGACCTACAGACATATGAAAAAATGCTTATCATCCTTAATCATCAGAAAAATGCAAACCAAAACTACTTTGAGATATCATCTAACTCCAGTTAAGATTATCCCATATCACAAAATCCCAAGACCAGAGATGTGGGCATGGATGTGTAGAAAGGGAACACTTCTGCATTCCTGGTGGGAGTGCAAATTAATACATTCCTTTTGGAAAGATGTTTGGAGAACACTTAGAGATCTAAAAATAGATCTGCCATTCAATCCTATAATTCCTCTACCAGGCATATACCCAAAAGACCAAAAATCACATCATAACAAAGATATTTATACCAGAATGTTTATTGCAGCCCAGTTCATAATTGCTAAGTCATGGAAAAAGCCCAAGTGCCCATCGATCCATGAATGAATTAATAATATGTGGTATATGTACACCATGGAATATTACGCAGCCTTAAAGAAAGATGGAGACTTTACCTTTTTCATGTTTACACGGATGGAGCTGGAACATATTCTTCTTAATAAAGTATCTCAAGAATGGAAGAAAAAGTATCCCATGTACTTAGCCCTACTATGAAACTAATTTATGGCTTTCATATGAAAGCTATAACCCAGTTATAGACTAAGAATATAGGGAAGGGGAAGAGAGAGGGATGGGAAGGGGAGGATTTGTGGATTGAGGGTGATTGGTGGGATTACACCTATTACAACGGTACATCTGAAACTTAGTAAATATAGAATATAAATGTCTTAACACAATAACTAAGAAAATGCCAGGAAGACTATGTTAACCAGTGTCATGAAAACATGTCAAATGGTCTATAAACCAGTGTATGGTGTCCCATGATCACATTAATGTACACAGCTATGATTTAACAATAAAAAATAAAAATAAATTAAAAATAAACCAAAAAATAAATATATGGCACTTCCGAGATTGTGTTGCAGAATGATTAAGTCCCAACTCTAATTATGAGGTTATAAAGTTTTCACTAATCATGATTGAAGCAAAAGAACCATGTAGAATACGAAATGTCATAAAGGTAAAAGAAAACCCAAATGTTCAAAACATTCTGACTCAGCATTCAAGGGAAAAAGAAACAGGGGAGAAAGTATGAAGAAGATATTTGCATGATAAATATGTACATGAAAGAAATTGTCAGTGATCTCAGCAATTTTTGGCTTGTGTTGGTAGAAGAATATTTCTGTATTAAGGTACAATTCTGTATCTATTTTCAAAAGTTTCACCCAAGGGCGGCACCTGTGGCTCAGTGAGCAGGGTGCCGGCCCCATATGCCGAGGGTGCCGGGTTCAAACCCAGCCCCGGCCAAACTGCAACAAAAAAATAGCCGGGCATTGTGGCGGGCGCCTGTAGTCCCAGCTGCTGGGGAGGCTGAGGCGAGAGAATCGGGTAATCCCAAGAGTAAGAGGTTGCTGTGAGCTGTGTGATGCCACAGCACTCTACCCCAGGGCGGTACAGTGAGACTCTGTCTCTACGAAAAAAAAAAAAAAAAAGTTTCACCCAAGATTAATTTTGAAATCTTTACCTTCACCAGGAAGAGAGTGCGATAGTGGAGACATCATCAGAAGCAAGGTGTTGGTTTTTGCAACATCTGTGAGTGGGTTTGGATTATTTTAGATTTGAATAAGATTGTGTTTTGTACATGGGGTAGGAGTAGCAGAAGTAAAGATGGGTTATTGTGAGATGATAATTTAAAAAGAACATTTGATATGTCGTATCATTGGTGGTGGCTTTTAAGGTCTAAGGTTCCTTTATGATAATTTTTTCATACATATTTGATTTTCAGTTTGCTATAGGTCTTTACAGACAAGAATAATTTTCATAAGGTAACAAAGAAAAGAAATATGCTGCTTCAGAGCTACACGGGGGGTGACAAACAGAGGATTTTTCCTACCTTTAGCACACATGCTAAGACATAGGGATTTTCACGCCCAAGATCAATTTCAACTCCTGCATCCAGTTTTTCAATAATGTCTTTGCAGGAGTCACTGTCACCAGGGACCCAGAAGATGCCAGCCGTCAGGGGTCCCTTGGCGTTGAGGAAAAAAAGAACATCCTATGATGAAGCAAAGAAAAAAAAAGGCACTTCATCTCCATGAACAAGGGGACAGGTACATGCCCTCTTTGGCCCCCAGAGTCTGGGATGTGCTAAGATAAAGGCACTGTAGGACTAGATCCAGACAGATGGCTAGAAGGATTAAACTCAATTTCTTTTGAGAGCAGAATGGTAGTTACCAGGGTAAGAGTGGTAGTGAGGTTAGGGGGATTTTTGGTCCAAAGGTACACCATTTTAGTTAGATGGGAACATTAAATTCAGGGGCGCTACTGTCTAGCAAGGAGACCTCAGTTAACAAGAATGTGTTGTATTCTTAAAAATTGCTGACAGTATTTTAAAGGTGTTCTAGTTTTCTTTCCGTCTTCTACTTGTACTGGAGGAAGAGAATGGCTTTGGAGAAAAGCAATCCATGAGATTCAAAACATAATTATTCTATGTTATGTACTATGGAACCTAGGGTAAAGTTTGGAGGTTCCAGAACATTTCTTCTGTAGGGAGGATGATCTGATAATAACTGCCCCTTAAATGTCTTGTGAGAGCCAACGCCTAGTGGCTTGACTAGTGCCCAGCACTCATAGCTGTGCAATGTGGCATGCCATGCCATTGGTGTAGCACAGTGCTCACGGGTCACTCCGTTGTGTTTAGCAGTGATCCACTTCATGTATCCATTGCAGAGAAAATAAACTCAGGGGCTTTCATTTCACCCATTTTGTGTTCAAAGTATAATTTCGAGAGACTGTGCTTTTATGGTTAGACACTTGAAATACAAACAAAAATGTCTTCAGTCTTAAGAATAAGATTCAGTAGTCACTGCTCCTAATGTGATAATAGAAAACTTTCACAACCATGAGAGTTCATGAAAGGATTTCTGAGGGATAATGAAACGTCTCTGTCTACAGAGTCAACTCATTAACACAAGCAACTTTATGTGACTCTTTCTTGTGGTCAGTTGACAAGATTATCTTTTCATATTATGTCTTCCTCATGAATTTCCAGTATTTAAATGATATTTTCTTTCTTTCTTTCTTTCTTTTTTTTTTTTTTTTTTGTAGAGACAGAGCCTCACTGTACCGCCCTCGGGTAGAGTGCGTTGACATCACACGGCTCACAGCAACCTCTAACTCTTGGGCTTACGCGATTCTCTTCCCTCAGCCTCCCAAGCAGCTG
The DNA here is from genome assembly GCF_027406575.1 of Nycticebus coucang. Taxonomy (NCBI): domain Eukaryota; kingdom Metazoa; phylum Chordata; class Mammalia; order Primates; family Lorisidae; genus Nycticebus; species Nycticebus coucang. The sequence goes on from NW_026515579.1 coordinate 730,713, forward strand.
GTACTACAACGACCACAATGCCCAGCAATTTTTTTTTGCTGTTGTTGCAGTTTGGCTGGGGCTGGGTTCGAACCTGCCACCCTTGAAATTAGGGGAAGGCGCCCAACTCACTGAGCCACAGGCGCCACCCAAGATTCTCTTTTTGAACACAGAGTCTCCCTTTCTCACCCTCGGTAGAGTATTACAGCTTCATAGTTCTTAGCAACATCAAACTCCTAGGCTGAGGGAATCCTCTTGCCTCAGTTTTTCAATTTTTAGTAAACACAGGCTCTAAGTCTTCCTGAGGCTGGTCTCGAACTCCTTAATCCATCAATCCACCTGCCGAACCCTCCCAGAGTGTTAGGATTACCATTGTAAGCCACGAGGTGTGGCCTCCTACAACATTTACAACAGCTTTTTTTCCATTTATTGGCTGGGGCCGGGTTTGAACCCGCCACTTCGGTATGAGGGCCGGCGCTCTACTCACTGAGCCACATGCACTGTCCTACATCAGATTTTTATACTCAAAATTATTATTAATACAGATCCTTAGACAAAACTAAGAGTTTCTACACTTTGTCCATTTGGGGAAAGATTTCTCTCCTTGAACTCTCGCTTGCCAAATCCCCTTCCATTATTTTACTATGAAAATGAGCCTTACGTAGAGAGGTAAAGGAATATCGCCATAGTCGCAAATGTTCGGCAGGGCAACTCCGAAGAACTTCCCTGGGGCAGGAGAAGAAGATGGTGGTGACACAGGTGAGTTCTCCAGTTCAGTGCCAGAATGACAGCAGCAGGCCCAGTTGATGATACATGTTCTTGTAGATATCATGTGATCCAAATCTAACAATGGAATTGGATATCATTAGCAAAACTAGTTCATCTCACTTTCCCTTAGTACCACAGTTTCCATTTGGAAGTATGTTTGCTACAAAGGCTCAAAGACAGAAAAACTTTCCTAGATCTTTTGTTGTTGACTAGTGAAACACTCAGGGTACATTACAATATTGTATAAATGAAAGAAGGCTCATAGAAAACATAATCAAATATTTGGGTTTCCCCTTTATTTCAGAAGCATCGTCATTCTGTTTACTTGAGTTTTGGTGGTAAATTGTCAAAGGTGAAAGAAAAGTTTTCCTTCGGGCTGAAACAACTTAAAAAGTGTTGCATATAAACACACATATTTTCCCATTTAAATGAGGACTAAGCATGTGAAAAGGTTTGAATTTGATCATAAATAAATAATGGGAAAAAGAAAGTGAGAAGAGAACTTGGGAAGGACAAGATGAAGGGAACAAAGAATTGAAGGAAGAGAAAGACAAAATGAATGGGAAGAGAATAAAGAATAAGAGGAAGAGGAAGGGAAGGAGGAGATAAGTTATTTCTGCTAAGATGTTCCACAGAAAGAGTGTTTTGTTACCTGATGTCCCACTCTACTATTAACAACACAGACAGGAAGTTAACGTCCTACAATTTTTTCACTTCCTTTGATACTACAAATACTTTCATGTTTCTTTTCAGTTACCAACATTAAAAAGTATGTTTCAGGAAGCAAGAATGGATGCAAACTTGAGACTTGCCATTATAAATGAAGTTTTTTTATTTCACAGAAAAGGAGACTAATCATGGTGGGAATAAAAGCAAACATAGGAACAAATAAATTTTCATAAGGGAAGAACCCACTACCAAAGGCATTCAGAGGGACGTGTATCACCACTACCCAGTAGCACACAGAAGCACAATCTTGAAGGCATTTGCATGTGATTTGTATTCGGAATGGACAAGATTTCGACTGATAGAGAATCTACCATAGTGTCTTGCATAGATGAAATACTCAAGAAGTTACTATTCAACAAAACTAGAAAAGGAAGTGAAATTTTATTAAAAATATGCAGCATAAACAAAATAGGCAGAAGGAAGAAAAGTCAACTGGAAGATATAATTTTGGGATGCCATAATGTAAAAGTGTTTTTGGTATCATCTGTGCCAAATTTTATTTTATCTGAAACCTAGAAGATATGCACAAGATTTGATGCATAAAAAGATAGCTCTCTTGAGGTGCCACTTCCTGGAAAAGTGGGTAAGCCCTGCTACTTCCCCACAACACATAGAAACAGGTAACAAGTGCACGCTCTGGAAAACAAACACAAATCAACTCACTGGAAGGCAGTAAAGTGACCCAGACAACGTAGAACTACAGGTATAAGTTTGACACCTAGACAGGGGGATGTGATATCACTGGACGTATATTACATTTCTAGAGGTTTTAGTCTGAAGGCAGGCCTCAGGGTAGTGAGAGTGAATAAAATGCAGAGAGAGACCTCTTCTCTTGCAGGCTTGAAGATCTAGTGAAGCAAAACAGAGGTACCCACAGCAGCTGCAAAGGGAGGGGGGACCCCAGAAAGAGAACACCTGATACTGAAAAAGACAAACATGTGAGTACATCCTGCCCAAAGCTCTGGATGACCCTTGAAGCTTGCATTTGTAGAGCAGATTCAAACTAGCCTGCAATTATGGTTCTTGGAACGAAAGTGTGAGGAGCCATATGACGAGGCTGTCCCCAGTCATGGGTGGGCCCTATTTCGCCAGTAGGAACGAAAGAAATGTTCAGTCATGAAACTCTGGCTGTGTGACATTCTTCTTTACGACACCAAACAAAGCTACCCAGAGAAGATCTTTAGCTACCACCATTCTCTGATAATAAAACAGTGAAGGAGATGGTCTTTCGGTGCAGGACATAGCCAGCAGTGTCAAATGCTAATCTTAAGAAAGTCTTCCATATTGTTCAGAAGACTTGTTAATGTGTCTTAGCATTTCATATCCTCAGAATAACCTACTTAAATCAAATACTTGAAATGCCAAGTAGTGAAAAGATAAACATATTAATGTCATTTTGGTAAATGGTTTTAACATCATTCTGCCAGATCATCTGCACTTCCCTTTCTTGGGATGCAGTAAGTGCATCACCGTATTCATATACTCTGGTGTGTAGCTCTTTGCCCCTGGGTAAGGAATCCACATAGACTCCTGATTCAGAAACTTGTTTGGGCAATCGACTTACCCTCATTCCTCATTATTAAAATTAATTTTGAAAAGCAATTCTTCAGAGGCTTAATGGTAGGATTATTTGAAATATGTCTAAAAAGTACTACTTTGCCCAGGGCAAGGGTCACAGCAATCTTTCTTTCAGCTGTCAAGATAGGAATCTTCTCCTCATAAGACGACTTCCCCTCAGCATCCATTGGATTTCACAGCCTTCAAGAGCAATGCAGACAGGAAGGACTATCAAAACTGCTAATCCAAAGTGCTTTCCTCCTGCCTTAATATTCCTAAAAGCTACCTTTTCCAAAAGTAGAAAACAAAATCTTCTCAAATACAATAAGGGGTTCCTGTGTCTGCAGCAATGTCAATCTGTGTAAATGTCTGTTTTCATATGTACATTAATGTGTACGTTTAATAGTTGTACTCAGTCTGGTTAGCTCATAGTTAACCTCATTTTGTTCTTTCTACAACTGTCAGAGTTGATCTTCTTTAACTTTCACAAACTTTTTAGGAAGAATGCTCTGATAACTTCTATGGCAGTGATAGCGTGAATGTTGACAGAAGATAAAGTGGAAATTGAATCCTTTCCTTTATCTTAAATATCTTTGTGGTATACGGTATGTGTTCTGAGAGTTCAGGTTGCCTCTGGGACTGAGAAAAGCATTCAGTAACATTCACTATCTTGCATAGTTTCTAATGCATAGCCTTTTCTTTCTCATTATCAACATTTGATAACAACTTGCTGTTACTATAAACATCATTCAGCTAACTGAATTCATGTAAATCTAGATTCCTTGAATAAATCTGGTAAGATTGAGAGTAGTGTTTGCTTTCATGTTTAAATAAGGGTACTGAATATTAGACAAGGCTTAAAACTTCATGTTTACATGACAATAATCATAAAAATTACAACTTTATTTTGGAAATTTATTCTGGCCATCTAAATCCCCAGAGGAAGAAAATCTCCAATTTTCTCAAAAGTGGAAAATACGAAAGAGAACCCTGCAATGACAGGGAAAGTAGATCCAAGGAACAGGTGATTTTATGCTAAAAGACAAATATTAAATGAGGAATCTAACAAAATTCTACAATCCAAGAGAGAAACATGCTCAACTAATGGTCAATTCTTGTAAAATGATATCAGTATTTGGCAAATCCTATGGGTGAAAGGTGTTTGCAAGATGAGCTTTCAAAAACTCATTACAGATGAGATTATTTGCCATCAATGTTGATGATTAGATCAACATTGAAACTCTACCTCACAAGCATTCACTTCTCATTTGTAGACCCATGCTATAAAAAGTTGCACAAAATGGTTAATATATTTTAAATTCCATCAAGCAAAGAATTGTGTAAGTATTTAGGTAAAATAGCTTTGATATTTTGTATTGACCTGCAGTTTTACTAGCTAGTTCTACACGGAAAACTTTGCCAACTTTGATTCAAACTGTGTTCTATAAAGCATTCTCTACCCAATGGCTCTATATTAAACAATGTGTAAGTGGCTGTATGGTTTTGCAGTTGCACAGGAGATGTGATACTCTGGGAGACCTTGGCAACATCAGTCTATAAATATTCCATCCCTGAACCCATTTAGCATCAATCACCTAATGTGTGGTCACTATTATCCTAATTTCCAAGGAAGAGAACCAAAGAGAGGATGCTGTCAATTTACCAAATCATCAACAAACCTGAGAAAAACTCCTACAGTCCCTGACCCCCAGTTATTAGTCAAACTCATTAAAATAAAACTGACAAGGGATCTAAAAAGGTAGTTTTGGACAACATAGGTATTAAGGTAGAGGAGTAGGAAAGACTATTCTTCTGAGGCTAGCTATTTTCTTTGTGTGTCTTGTGAGCATATGGCAGGTCTATGAATTTTTTCATTCAATCAGTAAGTCCTTACTTGTATGTGTCAGGCACTGTTCTAGGTATTTGAAATATAGGAGTGAACAAAAAGACCGAAAACTCTGCCTTCTTTGAGCTCACAATTTCATGGATGAAAAACCATAGTATCTCTATAATATCTCATCAAATGACCTAATAATACAAAATGACCCAAGAATGATAGGAAAAAAGCTAATGGTCCAAAAGCCCAATATGCCATCTATAAAAAAAGATGGATACTGCAAATTCAATGAATGTAAATATAGCTGAAGTCCGCAAGATGAGGATGTCCGTGATGGCTGATCTACTGATTTACACATGGCTTAAGTGAAACATACAGCATGAAGTCAGACCATCAATAGAAAGTGGCAGGTAGCTGAGTGTTTGGAAAGCACCTGTGTTCCCAGCTACTCAAGAGGCTGAGGCAAGAGAAACACCTAAGCCCAAGAGCTGGAGGTTGATGTGAGCTGTGATGCTACGGCACTCTACCAAGGGTGAAAAAGTGAAAGTCTGCTTGTACGAAAGAAAGAAAGAAAGAAAGAGAGAAAGAGAAAGACAGAAAGAAAGAAAGAAAGAAAGAAAGAAAGAAAGAAAGAAAGAAAGAAAGAAAGAAAGAAAGAAAGAAAGAAAGAAAGAAAGAAAGAAAGAAAGAAAGAAAGAGGCAGGAGTTGGATGTGCATGTGTGTGGGGATGTGTATAATGAAGTCGATTCAAGTAGTAGGAAACTGCCTCAAAGAAATCAAACTAAGAATACCCAGTGGATTGTTCAACTAAAATTGGTCTTTAGTGATACCAAGCTACCCTGATATTGTATAATTTCTTCTAGCGGTGCTTAGACTTTAACCAGACATAGCATGTTTGCAGGAAATAATTAGGAAAGCAAGTCAAGAAAATACAGGTTATCTGGAAGACATAGAGTCTCATGATAATATTAGAACTCAAGCTGGCTAAGGAGGGAAGGAAAGATGGGAGAGGCTCACTCAGTAATTCAAGGGGCCACCTGGACCTTGTGATTTATGAAAGAAGAGACTGGTTGAAGAGGACAGATGTCTTTCTACATCTTCCCCAAGACATCTACATTTGTACTTCACACAAGTGAGAAATAAATAACTGCTCTGTCAGATAAAATAAATATGAGGGAACTAATGGGTGTAGAAAATGGTAGAGCTGAGTAGGTTGAAAAGGAGGCAGACGGAATCCAGTCTTTCCATAAGGAATAAGTCAGGGAATGACATCTGAGTGAAGAGAAGAGAGGACACTTACAATGCTCTTTGTCCAATAAAATGTTAAAAACGTGGGGGGGGGCAGGGAATTAGATTCACTGTTGCTAATTATTAGATTCAATAATTGCTGTTGCAATTATTTCAGAAACTATAAATAATGTAGCACAATAATAAAATCATAAATTAAACAATTTAAATGTGCTAGAGGAGATAGTGTTTAAAAGGCCTCTGGTGTATATTCCCACTTAAAGCAAGAAAAGCCTTTATGATGACTTCTGATATAATCTGTTTTCTCTAAATGTGGATAGCACATAGCTTTTTATTAAAGTAGGGTTATTCTATGATAAGGTTAACTCACTATGAGAAATGTTTTTGTTAATGCTACATACTTTGGATATTAGAGAGATAAAGAACTTCCGAATTTCACCTGAAGCCCAGTTGATGATTATAATCTGTCACATGGCAGGAAGTGCTTCATGCCTTGTGTTTAAACTTCATATTCCTTGAACCTGAGTTTGCTCATTTGTAAAATGCAATGTCACTGTTCACTGGATAGCCTAGTTACTTCAAACCGACAAAGGACTGAAGAAATTCAGCATCGATATTCTACCCTCCCACTCATATTTTTCTGTTACTACTTTCTTCTGTTTCTGATAGAATCTTACTTCTGACTGAAGTTTTATGTCTCATATATAGACTAGGATAAATTAGGATGTCGGTATGTTGAATATCACTTTTAGCATTCTCAACTTTGGATGATGTACATTGGCAATCCCTACTAGATTATTAGGCTTAGAAGAGACTTCTGTGGAAGACTCATCTTAGCCTCCACGTAATTATCAGTACAAGGGGCCAGGTTGGGCATCACAATCTTCTAGTACCCATCACTGACAGCCTCCTGTGAGAACGTGACCACTGGGGGGAACACACGGTAGGTGTGTATCACGGTACAAGTAGGCACAGAAGCACTGCAGAATTTACTTAGTGCCTTGGACTCTGCAGTAGGCATGAGGGAAAGGGAACAGAACGGTGAAGAAAGAAGGGAAAGATCATATTGCCATGAACTCCTCGTTATAAGCCAGGCATGCCTATTGCAGATGTGTAAAACTGTCCTGTCCTAAAACTTCAGCTTTGCTTTAAAAACTATAGTATATTTGAAAGAAAAATGTACCTGATGTGATCTAACGAGATGTCTGAGTCGTTGCCTTTGTACTAAGTACGTGTTGTGAAATGACCTGCTTGATTTAGGCTTGAACTGGCTTGATTTAGGCTTTCCTCTTACTGCTTCCTGAAAGAGGACTCTACGAAAGAAGAGGAGCAACTCACCTCGGTGTTGCTGGGCTGCAGCCCGACATTTTGGCTTGAGGCTGAAACGGCACTGTATTTCTGGAGGTAGATCTTCCATAAGGGAGAGCTCTTGGAAGGTCAAAGTGCTGGTAGTGCCCTTTGGTCCTGTTCTCATGAGTTCACTGTCTCGAAGGTGACTCATCAGTATCCCGTATGGGTATTCGTGTCCTACACAGAAAAATCTAAATGTCCATTTCAGACTGACTGGTGCTGTCACCAGGTGTGCTACAAACAGAACATACTGCCCTTACTCCTGGAACTTTTGTTTGAAAGAACCCTTTTGTTGACTAAATGATCATTTGCATGCTTGCAGTTAGAGATGCCTGCATAAGGCTGGTGGTCCTTCCATAGTAGTCTGAAGAGCAATTAGGGAGGAATTAGTTCGTACCTTAAGGCTACCTTGTTTGGAATATATATGGAGATTATTTTGGAAGTTGCATAATGTTGAGCCTTCCTGTGTTTGGATCTGAAAACATTGAAAGGTATTCTTGTTTTTTCTTTGACATTAACCAGACATTTACTCTACCTCTCACACTAGTATAATAAGGGTCCAAAAAGGAACCATTAGCGGCTAACGTTACATAAACAAAAGGAACAAGGAACATTAAACTATGTCAAGCATCACTATCTTTACTATTATCTACCATATAATGTCTGTCTGTGAAAGACTTTTAATGACTCTTTATTGGTTGCATAATTAGTCACTCAAGAGTAATGGAACTGGCTTGATTTAGGCTTTCCTCTTACTGCTTCCCTTTGAGGTTGCTTTTCCCAGGTAATGATCAGAATAAAGTGATCAGGGCATTAGAAACACAATAAACAGATACAAAAACAAATTTACATACTAGACAAACTAAATCCTAGTCACCTGACTACAATGAGATTGTGGTTGTCACACTTTAAGTGATTGCATTGTCTTAGTGTCATCCTCAAATACCATTTTGCTTTGACATTTTAAACTGCAGAGATTAAGTTCCCTTCTATTCCTCTCTTATTAATGTATGTAATTCACTGAACACTAACTCTTCCTTTCCACCTGGCATAGGCACAAAATGCAATGTTCCTTTCCTATCAATTACTACAGCAACATTCAGCAAATGGAGCACAAGGAGTTTTCCATAACAGCAATAAAACAAACCCATTTATCAAAATAGGAAGCTGGTAATCTACAAGAGATGTGTGCAAGTCACATTACAATTAAAATGTCAAATAAAAACTTTTGCAAACCCTTACCAACAAGGGGATATCCTTCCTTTTTCTTTCCAGAATTTACCCACAACTGGTAATCTGTGTCTGAGCCCTTGGAGATAAAAGAATTCAAAGTTATAATAAATCTTTCAAATGTGGGGACTAAATGAGGACGTAGTTTTGACATTGTATGCTTTGCAAAAGGAAAATTACGGATACTATAAATTCTTATCACGTTGAAGAGGATGGAGATGGATTCTGAAGATGTGAATGCTGATTCCTAGAACTAGTGTCTCTTTCCCAGCCCCCAGTAGAGGACTCAGGAATCCTGCTTTTCTCCATCCAGTGATGGCTCAGGATCCATGAGCTGCAGTGCAGTCAGGCCCTCATTGTATAGGCAGGCCATAAAATGTCAAATTGGAGGTCGGCTCACTAACAAAAAGAGAACAAACTTCCTGTTTCTAAAAGATGAATTTCCTCTTGAAAGACTGGACTTCTTTAATCTTGAAACTTCTCAGAGAATACTGGACATCCAGTACAGCCCTGAAAAGACAACCTTGTTATCCAGAAAGACACAAATGCTGCTGTGTCTGTGATGACAAAATAAAAAGGCAAATGCTGATTATTAGCTCAGCTACTTCTGAGCAAAAGAATTACCAACAGACTTTGAGAAGATAAGTAGCTGGCACAGTTTCCACTGGCTTGAGTTTGGTTAAGTCCAGCACTGAGGACAGAAAAGAACAAGAATTCTACCTAGAAAATAACCCTAGTAGTCACGGAAAACAATACAATCGTTCACTGTTACAGTTAGGACCCAACAGCACTATGAACTCCACTTGAAAAAACATTATACTAATTCATCAGATTTTGCTGAATCCTCTAGGAAGGATAAAATAAAAATGGTTCCAATAAAGCTAGAACAGAGAAATCTGTTGGCAATATTTCATATCCTAGCCTTGAAATTCAGATTAAAAATCATGGCCTACCTTTATAATGGAGAATTCTAGCTATGATGAATATCTTACAACCACTCCCTTTTGCAACCACAAAATATTCAGTTTGTGACATTGTCCCTGCCATGTCTCCTAGCTAAAATTTTTAATGTATATATGAAGAGTGTAACTGGGTTATAGCTTTCATATGAAAGCCATAAATTCATTTCATAGTAGGGATGAGTACATTGGTTACTTTTTTTCCATTCTTGAGATACTTTCCTAAGAAGAATATGAAAATATGTCAAATGGTCTATAAAACCAGTGTATGGTGACCCATGGTCGCATTAATGTACACAACTATGACTTAATAATAATAAAAAAAACTTTAAATAAGAAATAAAATAAATAAATTTGAAGAGTAATCTAACACAATCTATTGTTTCCTGTGGCACCTGAAGACAAACTAAAAATCCCCTTCAATAGCTATCACCAAATATCCTCATTTCTTATTAAAAGTAATAGACATTTTTCCTGAAAAGCTTAACCATTTTATTCAAAGGTTAAGAGCTGGATAAGAAAATAAATCATGTCATTCATCTTCCTTTCTACTCCTGAAACTATCTCCTCCCTTAAATATAGGTGTACAGAGTAAAAATCAATGCAGAGGTGCCTGCTTTACTCAGTTCATATACATTTAACTATATTGCAAATCTCATGTAAGAAAGAAAGCAGATTTCTTATCCAAAATTTTGGTTGTCCTATGGTTTAGTCTTTCTTTTTTCAGTGTGATAATGAGGGTAATAAATAATTTGGTTACAATGTTTGCATTGCTTTGGTAAAGTCCCTGATGTAGTTGTGCCTTCCTATAGCACCACAAACAAGCAAATCAACATACATATAATGATATCATGGTGTATCTTAGGTGTGCATTATGTCATATAATAGCATTAGTGTGCTCTAATATCAGAGAGACTCATTTGAGGAATGGCATTTTTACAGTGCTTCCTTTAGTTTCTTTTTTTTTTTTAATTCATTCCCTTTAACAAAAGGTACTCTTTCATTGTATGCTCTTTATATAATGGATAGAGACACAATGAGAAAACCTTCCAGTTCTCTTTCCTCTACCTCATCTTTGAATACTCTCATTTTCTCTACTACTACAATTTCAAAACACTCACCTGTGTCACAGAAAATGAAAAGGGACAAAAACTAAAGGCAAAACAGAAAGGAGTATGGTGCACACACTACAGCTCTTTGAATCTAGTGTCTAACACAAAATTTGTCTTTTTCTTTCCTGATTTATTAGAAGTACTAGCCAGTTCATTCTCAGGATGTGTGGTCACCTAATGTTACTTTATGTAAAATGGTACACTGAGAAAATCCTTGAGAATTGGCCTTTCTGAGACTGATTGAACCTTGGAGAAATAACAGGATAGTTGCATGGAGGAGCAGTAGAAATATAGTGTCATGTAGGAAGGAGAAAAAGGAGTTCAAACTCTGTCAACACGGATGTTACATAAAAATATTATATTGTACAATTCTTATATTACAATCAAGGTACATATTATTTTTGAAAATTATAGTCCAATCTCATTCTGACCACAGTTTACACAAATCCAAAATAAGACTGGAAGAATGCCACCATGTATTAAGCTAATATTAAAGCTTATTCATTTTAATTTCTACATTTTAGGAGACAAAGTAATGGTATCTTTAATAATCAGGTGTCTGCTGATGAAAGGGATAAGGTTATTATGAACTTAAAATATCAGTGTGTTTCTAATTAAGATCATCCAGCAGAGTAACTTACGGTTACTCTTAGAATTGACAAAACCATCTGCACAACTTCGTTGGCGGTGTGTGAGTTCTTTACTCTTATGGTTTTATACTGTAGGAAAAAAGAAATGAGAAATATAGCTGTGAATAAAGATTTTAAATCAACTGAAGAAGTAGTCTTGATTTTTTATGAAAAGAGTCAATCACAAGCTTCAGTAGAACAAAATTGATAATAATTTACATGTATTCCCTTATAAATTGTACCTTTTAATATAATATTTCTCTGAAATTAAAAGTTGTGTGGCCCAAAAGTATTAAAGCTTAAGCAAGTATAGGTTACCAAATGTATTTTTGGCTCAGTACAGGGATGCAGCTCCCAAAGTAAAATCAACAAACAAGGAAAAATCCACACTGCCTTATTGTATATTTGTTTTCTCATAATGTAATTGGGAAGGTACAGAGAAAGATGAACCTTTATTCTTTTCCTGAGTACTGGTTTTACAGTCCAGGCTTTTATTTCCTTGCAAGGCTTAAAGACAGTTTAGGCAAAACATGAATATTAACTGTTCACAAAAATATATTTATATTTTTATTGAGAATTTTCTATGTGTCAATCACTGTGGCTACTTTCAATAGCCAATCCCTCTCATAGAAAGAATTGAAAATATATCTCAGTTCTATTAACAACTCTACCATAGAGTCTATGATCTGTCTGTCATAGGTATATGCTAAACAATAGCAAGAAACACTTATTTAAAAAGGAGATTTAAAAAAAAAATCAGCAAAATTCAAGCATATCATTGGACCTTGCAAAATTCAAAAAAGGCAACAGTCAAATCGAGAAAAATGATATGTTATAAAGGAAAGAAATATTTTTCCATTTACATAAGTTTTACAACAAATCAGTTATTTGGGCTATGTTCATGATAGAGAGGGCCTTAAAGGTAAAAATAAGTATCATAAATGAGAATATAATGATATTTTAAAGATATGATAATAAAGCTAAGGAAAATCTACAAATAATGTATCACCTATTTCTCCATTAACAGTAATTCTTTTCCATAAGCCAATTACTTGACATGACAAATTGGTTCTAAAGTTGTTTGTTAAGAAATTTTTATTTATATAAAGGATTTGAAATGTATCTACTTCAAATCAGAATCTTGGTATCATCAAGGATTATGCCAAATTGAATGAGAGAACAACAGGGAAGATTTGATTACACCTATAGTGCATGTTACAAGGCTACATGTGAAACTTAGTAAATGTAGAATATAAATGTCTTAACACAATAACTAAGAAAATGCCAGGAAGGCTATGTTAACCAGTGTGATGAAAATATGTCAAATGCTCTATAAAACCAGTGTAGGGTGCCCCATGATCACATTAATGTACACAGCTATGATTTAATAAAAAAAAAAAAAAAAGATTTGAAGCCCCAACCCAGAGACTTTTTTGCCTGACGTGTCACAGGAATGTTAAATACTGGGCTTTGACTTAAGAATTGATTTTAATAAAGGTTTCTGCTTTTTGTTAAGTCTAAATCCAACCCATTTAAAGAAATTATCTTATGGAGTTTTTTATAAAGTGAAGCATCTATCTTCCCAATTACCTACTTAATAATAGTTTTTCTTATTAATTGGCACACATGTTCAGAATCATACTTACAGAAAGTGTACACACCCACATGCCTTTGTGGTAGACTAAAAAAGTGAATTTCACCTGACAGAGCTCTCTAGCTAATGAATAACAAAAACAAACAAACACAAATGGATAAGGTGCTGTTTGGTTGCACAATAGCAGTATTCACTGACAGGTTGTGCACAGCTAAAGGAAGAAGACAGTACTTCCCCTCAAGTGCTCCTAAGTGGGGGAATCCCTCTGCAAGCAGAGCTCCGCAGAGAGACGCTTGCCATGAAATCTGCTTCAGAGAGCAATGGACAGAGTGTGTCAAATCATCCACGACACTCTAGGGGACTAGTGGTATCAACAGAGCACACGACCCACCATATCTTTCATCTTTTCCTAACTGAAGAGTGGAACATCATTCCTTTCTCAAGAACTCACATTTTAAAAAAGTGTTTCAAATAATTTATGGGGTTTTCCTTGAATATCCTCTTGTGACAATAACAAACCACCATAACAATTGAATCAAATCAGGTGGTAATAACAATATATTTATTTCCACTTTTCTACAGAAGATCTCTGTACATTAGTGCCTTAAAAATTTGAGTATTGCACTCAAGAAATGATATCTGGCAAATGGGTCTTGTTCAGAACATTTGAATAAGTTTTGCTTTTTCGCCAAAACATAACCATTCTTCACTACATAGTTTTCCTCAAATGAAACCATTTTGTGTGCTAGAGCTGTGGTGAACCATGACAGGATATAGTATCATAAGATTATTCATAAAATTCCATCTAATTCATCATGGATAACATCCTGGATTTTGTAGTAAAATCAGTCATCAATTATATATTATAACTACAGTTAAACAATATTTATTTGACCAATGTTGCAAAAAATTGGGGCAGAAAAGTCCTAATCCCCTAAAAATGTCACCTTTCCCACATCATTCACTTATTAACCTGAACAATTCAATCCATAACAACTCAAAACACACACTTTTCAAAACCACTTTTTACTTCAGAATTGACAACTTGGAAAAAATTCTTTATAATAATAGGAAATAATAATAAATAACAATAGGAAATAGCTCTTTGTGGAAATAACTTTACGACCATTCCCTGCAGCTGCTGTTGATGAGATCCAGGAAACAGTCATGCACAGGGACTAAGGAGACCTCTGACAGGTGGTGTTCCTTCCGAGTGTAAATGTCAAATACTGTAGCTAATATAAGCTTCTCTTGCTTCCTGTCCTCCAGAGTTCGCTTTGCATAGATACAAAGACATAGATACACCTAGGAAATTGCATTTTTCCCTGTGCTACACACGCACAGTCCACCTGTCTGCCTGCCTGTCTGTCTTTCGTGCAATATCCCCAGTAATGTGATTTATGCAGAAACCTGGAATTAAATGTACTGCCTGATAATCACTTACATGGGCACAATTGGCAACATCTTGAGTGTAGATTTTTAAGGGAATGTTCTTTGGGTCATCTTTGACTTTTTCCAGATCAATGTTCCTAATCAAATGCAAACACTGAGTTAGATGGAATTTGCTGAGAGATTATTTTCAAAATTAATCTGCTTTGCTAATATATTCAATATCCTCATGTGCCATGGTTATAGACATAAGAGAAGACTCAGCAAAATCAGATCGCTTTCTAGGTTGTAAGAAAATAAACAGAAATTGGGATGTTGGACTAAGGCGCATAAAAGAATAGGGGCCTCCATGTCTAGTGAGGTTTAAGAAGCATAACCAGGTTAAGGCAGCTCTGGGTAACATTTTATCCTTATAGCTTCCCTGCCTTCTCTGGACAGGTCCACACCATACTGATAACAACAGAAGCATATGTAATACTTTGCAAGGGCAAAGCAAAGCAATGACATTTTGCCTCTCATGTTGCTCTCCGACAGAGTGCAAATCTTGATACCTCTTGTTGGGGAGGAGAAGGGGAGAGGAAGGAGGGAAGAACTATGGTTCTGACATATGAGCCTAAATCTACTGTTGAAATCTGTATACACAATGGTGGGCTAAAGAATTGGCTTTTGAGGTACTCAGCAAAAACCCTCCAGATATGGGAACTTAATACACACACTGAGGAAACTGTTAGTCACAATTAGAAGACAGGAGGTGACAGGAAGGGTGGGAGGATATTCTTGACTACTTTCTGGTTGACATAAAATAACTAGACCTCAATGTTCTGAACAGTAATAGTCTTCTTCCTAGAAAGTAAGCCAAACATGTAAGGAAGAAGATATATAGGGAGTAGTAGCTCCCAAATACTCCATACAGTACCTTATTTTCAGGACAAATGAACAATTTCTACTTAAGAGAAGAGAACAATCTGGGGCACATCTCTTCAGGAAAGGTTGAATTCATTTCTTGCATCGTAAAGATTAAAACTATATATGCTGAAAAACATACCACTGAAGAAGAGAATGCCATTTGTCTTTTTCCTGTGAAGAACTGCAATCAGAGAAAATACAGGAAGAAAATCACACAAACTACTCAGGCTAGCATATTGAAGATTGTCAATCCTGATGAAAATAGAAACAGCCTGCTGTTACTGACATAGCTGCACATGGAAGATGCAACCTCAGCATAACTGTGTTCTGGACATGCCCAAAGGGAAAATGTCCTTTCGGAGAAATTTCAAAATCAACTCTAGTTATAGTACATTCATTTTTATGGATTCTACACAGATCCTCTGTTTCACTGAGTTTCTAAAAGTGGTTTTATATGAGCAAGGGTGGTAGCTCTTAGAGTGCCAAGAATACTTGATGTATAATCCAACACTTGGTTTTCCCACATCTGTAAAGCTGGATTAGTTATCTCAATTGTAGTGTGTTTGTAGCTTAAAGCATCATACGATGGAAAGTATGCCTAATATCGAGATAAAAGATGGGAAGGCGAAATTTGGCATATGGACGAAAATATCTTGGCTCAGCAATCAATTTAAATACATACTGAAGAATTATAATTTAGCAAATGAGTTCATAGAAAACTTTCCTTCAAGTAATACAACCTGTTTAAGCTCAATTCATTTCCAATTAAATGGCTATTTATTAATAGTTTTCTCCAGCTGTATTTAATTGTTTTTTTTTTGGTTTTTGGCCAGGGCTGGTTCGAACCCTCCATCTCTGGCATATGGGACCGGTGCCCTACTCCTTGAGCCACAGGCACCACCCTAATTCTTAAACTTATAAATAAAATGAACTTTAGACCAATTTGGTCTTCTTTGAAACCTTCTCACTAATCTCTTCAGAGAAATTGGAAACCTTAGTTATTTTCTTGATCCAACAAAATCCACTTCAGAAGTATTTGTATTTTTTTCTGATTTTTGTTGCTTTGCAACATTCTGCATAAGCAATATCTCAGAACTGGCCACCAGAAAGCACATAACATCTTGTCAACCAATAGTTAATGATGCAAACTCCATCTTTCATCAATTATTACATTTTCTTTTTTAAAACGCCCACATTTTCAGAGTTCATGTCAAAGCTCGGGTTTATTCAGTGTTGAGAATATATGAGACATATTCTTTATACCCACTCACTTTATTCAAAGAAGTTAAAAAATCTTTCATTTTAAGAGACTTAGTAATTTTGTAACTTTTATTTGACAAATAACATGTATAGAGAATTCTGCACAAAGCTGAAGTGTAACACACCTTCATGACCACCATCCAGATTATGAAACAGACAATCACCATGGAAGGTCCACTGATGTTCCTATTCAGCCTGTGGTTGTCACCATTCCTCTTTCCATAGCAGGGAATAGTTTGCTTGTCTTGGTACTTTCAGTAAATATAATCACACAGTATATGCTACTTTGGCCTAGCTGCTTTGATTCCACATTACATTTGTGAAATGTATCTGGATTACTGCCTGCAGCTTTAGATCATTACTTCTCATTGCTCTACGGTGTTCACTAGTTTGACAACATAGCATACATTGCTTCAAAAAATAAATTACCAACTATGTCGGGCAAACTCTGTAATCTTCTTATTTGTGTAAACTTCTTAGGTTTTCCCTTCCTCTTGCTCTATCCTACAATCAAGGAGTTATTTTCTTTCATATTTCTTAATATCATACAATTTTACAGGATAAAAAACAAAAGTGCTCTAAAAGGAACGGTTATCTTTGAGTTTATAAAGACACTTTAGCTCTCTGTTGGTAAAAGCATTTAAGACTATGAAAAATATAATACTAATATTCAGAAGGGAAAGAAGTTTGTCTTAAAGGTAAGAAAGTAAAGACATAATGGAAGATTATCTCAAAGATGGAGGACATAAAGTTCTGTCTTGCTGAGGGCAAGCTGGGGATCATGTCACTCAAATAAGCTGTCTTTAGGGGAAAAAGGAGCCCAAGGAAATGCTTTTCAAGAGCAATTATCAGAAAAGCCATAACTCCACACCTTTTTGTAAGAAAATAATCTTAATTTTAAAATAATGGCAGATTTTAAGCGAAGTTATAAAAATAAGATGGAGAGCCCCTGCATCCTTCTCACCCACTTTAACTTTCCTCTAATGTTATCCTTTTACAATATCATGACTATTTTTTAAAGCTAAGAAACAATATTAGGACACTATTCTTCAAATAAAGTAAGTTCTTGACTTTATTCAGACATCACTGGGTTTCCATTAATGTCCTTTTTCTGGCCTAGGAGCTAATCAAGTATCCATAGTACATTTAATTATCATGTTTCCTTAGAAATTGAGAGGGAGGGGAAGGAGGTCGGGAGGATGGGCAGAGGGTGGGTGATTGGTGGGATAACACCTGCAGTGCATCTTACAAGGGTACATGTGAAACTTAGTAAATGTAGAATATAATTGTCTTAATACAATAACTAAGAAAATGCCAGGAAGGCTATGTTAACCAGTGTGATGAAAATGTGTCAAACTGTTTATAAAATCAGTGTATGGTGCCCCATGATCGCATTAATGTACACAGCTATGATTTAATATAAATAAAAAAAGGCATTTATATGGTGACATGTATTTATACTTCTAAATAGCCCCCACTTTTCTGTAGTAGGAATGAAAAGCTTGGGTACTTTAAAACTTTGTACTTGTCATTTTTCTGCATTACTTGAATTTTTAATCATGATTTTATGTTATTTTTATGAATATAACAAATAAATTATGTGACCAGGGCCAAAAAAAAAAAAGAAAAAAAAGAAAAGAAATTGATCTATGACAGTTTCTCAGTCTTTCCCTGTTTTTGCCTCTGTACTTTTATAGTTTTGAGGTATACTGGTCAGCGATGTTGTAGAATGACTCTCAATTTGTGTCACTTGGATGATTTTCTCATTATTACAATAGAATTATGTTTTTCTATGGGGGGAGGGGACCATGGAGGTAAATTGCTTTTAACATGACATATCAAGAAGTACATGATATCCACATGCCATCACTGGAGATATTAACCTTGACCACTTGGTTCAAGAGACATTGTTTGAGCAATGAAGTGTATATAAAACTTGTTTCCACATTCCCCAACCCCTCCTTTCTTATAAAGCTTCATGAAAATTATTTGATTAAAAAGGTTGTGTGGTCACAACAATCACAACAAATAGATTCTCTGTACATGGAACTCCAAGGAGGTCAAGCAATAGAAAATGAGGATATCTATGGATGCCTGCCATGAAAAACAAGACATGCAAGAAAAGATAAAAACATATGTTCTTTCCAAGTAAGTTCTTAAAATCTAAACTTAACCTCTTTCATGTTTACAGAGATGGAGCTAGAAAATATTTTTTCTTAGTTCAGTATCTGAGGAATAGAAAAAAAAATATCCAACGTACTCAGTACTACTGTGAAACCAATTTATGAGGACTCACACTTGCATATGAAAAATGAACCACAACTCTAGCCTAGGATGAAGGAGGAAAGGAGAGGGAGAGGGTAAGGGAAAGGGTTGTGTTGATAGAGGGAGGATTAGTTTTAGGGGAACCACACCTATGGAGCACATTGCAAGTACAAGTTGGTTCTATCAGGTGAAGAACACAAATGTCTAAACATTTTAATTGGGTAAATGAAGTGAAGGCTATGTTGATTAGTGGGAGTAAGCATTCCAATTTGTACCTATACTCCACACATTGAATCCAAAAATGCCATAAATGTGTTCATGATTTATGCACCAATGACTTAATAAAAAAAAAAAAGGAAAAAACAAAAACTCTTGTGGATGGCACTAGTGCAGAGTAGAATGCCATGATATCCCTGTCTTTACTAGAGAAGGTTAACAGCTTGAAAAACTTTAGTCCTTTGGCTTTTGGATGAAGCCTTAACAGTTTGGGGGTGCTGGGCAGAAAAGCAGAATGAAAAGCATCAGGTTCATGTATAGGACCCTGCATCTTTAAGGGAAAAACAAATCCTGAAGGTGTTCAAATTCACAGCTGTGATTTTTGCCTCCCCCCAAACTGAAAAGTACCAACTAAGAACAGTCAGGAGAAGAGGAAACAAATTCTTTAATCCTACAATCCAGGAAATAATGAATCCTGAAAAACTGAGGTTTACTCCTTAAAATCTATACTTTGCTCTCAACTCCCACATTTCCATAGAAACTAAATCAACACTTGATACAAAATTCACAACCCTGTATGTCATGACATCAATTTTGTTTGTAGGATGAAAAACTACTTCTTTAGTGAAATTTGGAGGATAAACCAGTTATGCAAACTAAATCAGAATATTTTATAAAATTAGCTTCATGCATGCCATTTCAGTGGCTTCGAAAGACTTATGAAATTCAAAGGCTCCGTATGTAAAAACAAACACCTAGCCATTAGGAAAGGGGATGTTGAAGAGGGAGTTGAAGGGTTTGACCAATCTACTCCCGTTTAATATCCCTAGAAGTTCAAGTCCCCTTTGTTGTTTTAGTATGCAGGAAGGGTGGAAAACGAAGACTTCATTCTTGGCAAGGGAGAGCACCCCCAGAAACAGAGGAATATTAAACAATAAGCTGAGTGAGTTGGAACGAAGAAAAGTCAGCTAGTTTACATTTAAGCTAGCCAATGCTAGCAAGCTTCCTGCCTTTTCTGAAATGCTAGCCTGTTAGGGATACTGCTTTTAGACACCTCGGCTGGGTCTGTGAGCACTCTGAGGAAAAATGGCCACAGAAGAGACTATGACAGAGACCTAGAAAGATACATTAACTGGGTCATTTCCTGCATAGTAAACAGGCAAAGCAGATACCCATTTGGGATATTTGCATTTCCTTGGGCAGAAACCAAGGGAGTAGCTCAAACCCTGAGATATGGGTGGAAGAGCTTAAATCCCTTATCCTGGAGGAAGATCCTCTGTGATGGGGATGGGAGGAAAATTCCTGCCTCTCCCTGATTCCTCAGAGGAGATTAACACCAGTGGTGTTTTACTAAACAGGGAAGTAATGGAGTTTAACACCTCCTTAGAAATCTGTGCGTGCGATCTCAAGCACGATGCAGTCTCATTATAAGGCTCAGATTTCAGATTTCTCAAGTCTACTCAAACCTTAAAAAACAAATACAATTGGGGTTGATATTCTCACTCAAAGAAAGTGCTGGCATCTTTGTTCTCTCCCTCATCTTACCCTCTGGACAAATGAATATTTATGAAGCAGAATGGATCAAACACTCTGGGCCATTGCTGGAATCCCCCAAACAGTCAATGGACCCTTGACTTCCCACCTTTAATTCTGTTCTCTGTCTCATGTCTCTTTCTTTGCCATTGTTTCTAACATTATATTTCTTCAGTCGGTTGCTTCCACTTCCACAGGTCTTAGTGGACCCTGCCCCCATGGCAGGACACTGACACAGAAGAGCCCCTTTAAAAGAGATTGGCCAAACCAAGATAAATGACTACAAGAGTCCCCAGTAGTGGTGTTACTTTTCATATAGTTTAAGCCAAAATCTCTTAGGGGAAACATGTCACACAAGTGTATTGGTTTAATTAGGTGTAAAAATCAGTTATATATTTCATAAACAATCAGAATAAAATGTTATCTTTCTACCAATTTGGGGAATAAAATTTGCCTGAAGTTTTCCCTCTCATCGCAGAAATGACCACAATAGCTCAGCAAGGTAAATATAGGACAAGCTGTGGTTCTTACTTGAAAGTGGCCACAAAGTTCTGAGTGGGCCAGCCCAAGATGAAGGACTTCACAGCCTCGGTGTTGCCTTCTCCGTCTTCAGCCAAACAGCTGGTTGTCCACATATCTGATAATTTAATTGTGTTTTTTGTCTTGAAGTTCTTGATGCACCTAGAAAGATGAAAACAAAAGGACCTCTGGCTATTTTGTTTCTTAAATTTTATGGGAGATTTTGTACTTGTGATAATTGTCTCATACTCTCCTATGATCTTCAGGGCCCATCACAGTCAACTGTAATGTGGTTATCTCCCTTTCCCCAAAAAAGCCTTTAATACATTTGGTGAAAAATTTACTCCTCATGCATGTACGTACAGAGAAATGGACATAAAATAGCCATATCGTTTTTCTATTCATTGAGCATTGCATTTGGAGCAAATGTGTTAACTTTAAATTTACTACTTTTACAAAAAATTTACTCATTTATTATCTATGACTTATTTCCAAGAAGACTTCAAGGATGGTCACAAAACTGTACATGTTTTATTAAAATGTTTATCAAATTTTCATGTCAAAAGAGAGCCACAGAAAAAACCTGAGATTGGAAGAATTTATAATATGTTTTCACCTGAGAGGTTATAAGATTTTCTAGTCTGTAGCAGCATAGAATATTTTACATTTTCAACCTTAAGATTTTGGTGAAACTTTCTCGCCTTATACTCTTTCTTAAATTGAAAAATATAGGCTAAAAAGGAATAGAAAAAAAAGCAGGTTTGACAGAATCAATATTAATCTCTCAAGATGTAGAAGGTGATCTATTTTTAATACAGAAATGAAATTGCTTTCAGAAAATTCCCACCTATCCTCCTTAGACCCACATGGTAGAAACCATCATATCCCTTCATTTCATAGACATATTTTCTGCTCAGAAAGACTGGAAAATTGAACAGAAGACACTGAGTAGGATGAAGTGAATACACAGGAAGACTTGGGTCCCTTTCAGAACCTTTGTGGCAAAACTAGAGTAAAATCTAAGAGACCTCATATATGCAAGTATCCCTGAAACTCTGATTCATGAGATATTTATGGCTCAAACTCTTAAACAGAATTTACAAAGATCACAAAGATACTACAGGAAGTATAGAATCCTGCATATGGATAATCTAGTTTGAACTGCTACCCCTAGAGTGCACTGAATTTACCTGCACTCAGGTTGTGGTATGATAGCTTCTTCCTGTTGAATTGAAGTATTCTTCACCCTACTGCTATGAATCAGTAGATTTTTATAAAATAAAAAAAGACTGAATTACAGACTGAATCTTATTTCTTGATGCCTGTTATTTAGGTCATATAAAACTGTAATTACAAGTCTTTTAGAATGAAAAGACTCTTCCATGTGTGGTTTCACACATTTTGTTTCTATGTGGTCTATTTATAGCTATCTTGTGGAAACATCCACATATACTGTCCTGGGGAAAAAATGATAGCATTTTCTATTCCCTAGATCAATAATATTCAACCACAGGTGCCAAAAACATGGAATTGTCTAAAAGTATGATCAGTGACTTCCATCCTCATATACTAAAAATAATGGCTAGGCTTGGCATCTGTCGCAACGTGATTATTGCACCGGCCATGTACACCCAAGGCTGGTGAGTTCAAACGGGGCCTAGGCCAACTAAATGACAATGGCCAACAAAAAATAGCTGGGCATTGTGGTGGGTGCCAGCTACTTGGGAAAAAGAGGCAAGAGAATCAGGTAAGCCCAAGAGTTTGCGGGTGCTGTGAGCTGTGATGCCAAAGCATTCTACGGTGACAGTGTGAGACTCTGTCTCAAAAAATAATAACAATAATAGTGGCTAATATTATTGAGAATTTAGCAGGTGACAGTCATTGTTGTAAGTACTTTACCCAAGTTATTTCATACTCAAACATTTTACAGAAAAGGAAATGGAGTCATGAACAGATTGACTTGCCTAAAGGCAAACAGCTTACAAGGCAGACCAAGAACCTGATCTTGAGCAGAGGTAGCTCCTGAACTTACTTAGGCTCTTAAGGAGCATAAAAAGCCTTGAATATTTCCAATTCTCTAAACCACCTGCATGAAAGGAAGTTTTGTTCATCTGTTCTCCTTGACCTACTTTTTGTTGTTGTTAAGCTCTCCTGAGCGTCAAGGCTTTCTGATGGAGCTATTAAAACCATCCAGCCTTAATACTTGCCTGATTATGTCTTCAATTTAAGCAAAAATCAATAAATACATAAAGAAGAAGGAAAATAACATAGATCACTCCATCTTTTATTTATTTTCAAATTCATATTCCACTCCAAAAAGTGCTGACCTTGTTCAAAGTTTCCACTATATTTCCTTACCAACAAAATCCCTTTGAGATGTTGAATATTATCCCTAAATCCCAGATAAAAATGGAGCAATAGAAATTATTTTTTGCTAGAGACAAAATTGTGTGTTCAGAAGACCTGATCCCGAAGGGAACACAGAGATTTGTGTACCATGGTCAGACAGAGCACACAAATATTTTGGGGAGATTCACTAAATTTATTCCCAATACGATATTCAGTAGTGAATGTCATTTATTATCTTCATCTCCAGAGAAAACACCGTGGCACAAAAATATGCATCAGCAAATTAGTTTCAAACTCCAACACTCTACATGACTTCTTTTTCTTTTTATGTATGTCTATCTTAATACAGTAGCCACTAGCCATGTGTGATTAAGTGAACACAGAAATTAAGTGAAATTTTAAAATGGTTTCCTCAGCTGCACTAATCACATGTCAAATGAATAATGGCCACGTATGCTACCATAAATAACAGCAAAAGTTCAAAATATGTGCTTGTGACAGAAAGTTCCATGGCACAGGGTCATAGTACTAAAGCACAGCTGTGGGAGGAAGTGACTGCCTCTCCGTGGGCACTGAAGAGGTGGCAGTTCAGCTCCTGGCCCTAGGCCTCTTCCAGAGTCTGGTCTGAGGGACACCTGCGCGATCCTAGAGCCCATGCACTGGAGGGACCCTACATTGGCTCCCCTTTACCAGGGGAGAACCTGTTGAGAACCAGGTGAGAACAGGTTGAGAACCTGTGGGTCGCCACCCACAGGAACTGTATTAAAGGGCTGCGGCATTAGGAAGATTGAGAACCACTGCCTTCACCAAATGCACCTGCTGCTCTTCCAGCGCCCTAGAGGTGACTGAGTTAGGGAGCCTATAGGTGCGGCTTTCCCAGCTCCCCTGGCAAAGTGGCCCAGATGTGCAGGTGCAAGTTGCTCAGAGTCCTTAGAGTCGGACCTCGTGCCAGTGAGACGGCAGGAGCAGAAAAGGCAGAGAGGAGATGGGCACTGGCCTTCCACATGCTGGTGGCCTCTGGACGCTCCTCTACAAAAGACAGGGAACGCTGTGCTGGGGACTGGCAGCGGGGAGTGCCCAGTCTTGCAGGCTCCGCCATTCCAGGTCTGACCAGACCCAGGAGGTGTGGGAAGGCCCCCTAGCGGCAGCTGGGGTGAAAGAGGCCACACCTCCTGTGAGCCCTGGTCTCTATCCACCATCCAGCGGCTGCTGAGCCAGGACCGCCACACCAGGTCTGGACAGGCTGCTGGGGTCAAATTAGAACCCAGCAGAGGAGGAGCTCAGAGGCCTACCCCGGTGAGAATCTGCTCTTCCCTCAGGCAAAGTGGTCTCCCAGATCATCCAAAACTTCAAATATCCCCGATGGTTATAGAAAGTACTTCAACTTTCATAAATTGACTGTCCTCAATAACAGCATTTCAATGGATAGAGAGAAATTGTGTCACTTCCTAAAAACATTAGCCTGAACACAGATTTAGGTTATGTGTGGAAAAATAATGGAACCTGAAAATAATGGAATCTTAAACGAGAGACACTTAAAAGCAATAGAAGTAGATAATGGGTGCAAGTTTTGTCAATATATCTAAAAACAGCTGTTTTCAAGTGTTAAATCTATTGAAAATGTTTCTAGCAAACTATGAATGTCATGTTCATGTAAGCAATGTATGGAATGATAAATAATTTAAGGTAAAAAATATGAAACATTTCTCCATGCTAAATAGTGTTATAACTGCTAAGAAAAAGATACCAAAATCACAAAAAGGCACAAATCTTCTTCCCTAAGAGTTCAATGAGTGTTGGAAGTAGTCTTTAATGGCAGAGCTCAGGACATTTGTTGCTGTCTGCTTATCAACCTCCGGGCTAAGCTTTGCACCTAATGAATACAATGAATGCAGTAAGGAAGACTGATAGAGCCAGCCCTTGGAATTAAGATCCATGTACAAGCTCCAGCTCTGCCATTACTTATGATAAACTTCCCTAAACATCAGGGTTCAACATCTTAAAATTAAAAAAAAAAAAACACAAAAAACTTATCTCAGGGGGTTGCAGAAATGAGACCTTTGTGAGCCTATTATAGTAATGCCTACCATGAAGAACTCATCCAATATTTTAAATAAACATCTATTTTAAAAAGAAAATTAATGATTTGGTCTTCCATTAAAAGCCTCTGTACTTAGAATTTCATGTGGACATTTTCAAAGGCAATGCCTTCGGAAAACAACAAAAATGAAACTCCTTTTCATTCTGGGTATTACTCATAATACCATATCTGCTTCGAAAACTGCATATGTAGGCATCACTTATTTTAAAAATACTCTGAAACCCTTTTCTTTATGTTACCTTTCATTTTGAGAAGGACACTAAGCAATTCATACCTTTTCTTACTAAATGGCTATTTAGATGGAACTATTTACTCATAACAAAGGAAGGACTACTTTAATGATAAGAAAAACCTGTATGATTGAGTAACCTTCTATGAAATAGGTAACTAAAAAAAAAAAGAGTTAAATAATTATAAAGGCAACAGAACACATGCTGTCTAAAAGAATGGACTTTGAAGTAAGATTGATCTAGGTCCAAATGAGGGTTAACTAATTAGTCTTTGACCTTGAGGAAATTGCTTAACTTCTCTAAGTATCAAGTTCTATTGTAAAATGAGACAAATATTAATGAATACCCATGTACAAAAATGATAAAATTGTTACAATTGTTATAAGTATCTAAGAGAGTATGCCTATAATATCCCAATAAATGCTTGGTTTCTCTTGTTATTAATGCCAGTCACATGAAATATAGTGTTTGTAAAATTATTTAGCCTTGTCCATGCCTTATATATGATGCAGAATAACATACTTGGGTGAGTGTGAGTAGTAGATAACAGTAACTACTATTGTTGAGTGACTGAAAATATCTCTCACAGGATTGGACTTTCAAAACTACTTTTCTCTTTCCTAATGTTTCATAAATATGGAGAATGAGAATTAGAGCCAGTAGCAGCCACTATGTTCTAGGTTGAGTGTTAACTGAAGTGATATTTAGTGTTGAACAGAAAGTGACTCCTCTAGGACACCTCTAAAGAATATTCCAGGTATGTCTGTATCAACCTCTTAGCTGTCATTTCTCAGATAAAATCCTCACTATCTCTGTCATGACTCAAACAGTAACTGCCTATCAAGTCTATTGCTTCTATACTGGTCTAACTTCAAACCCAGTTTCTAACTAACATGAGCCAGAATTATATTTTTTTTTGCAAAAAAGGAATAATGCTATGCCACTCCCTTAGCGAAAGTCCTTCAGAAAAAAAGTCTTTATAAAATGCTTTGTGGACCCAGATCCCCAAGATGGTCCCCAATAATCCTTAATTCCTGTTATTCTCACTCTATTGTAGCTCCCTCCGATGCCTTACCAGGGGTGGCCTGTGTGGCCCATTGCATACATCAGAAATGATGGTACACTACTTCAACAATTAGGTTATAAGAGACTGTGGTTTCTATTTTGGGTGCTATTTCAATTGCCTATTCTCTTGGATCTTCCACTTTGAAGGAAGCCACTGCCATTATGAGCAGCCCTGTGGACAGATCCACATGGACAGCAGACATCTGACCAACAGCCAGTAGAGCACTGAGGCTGCCAGCATCCACTTCCAAGAGTCTTGAAAGTGGATTCTCCAGTTGTAGCTGAGCCTTGAGATAATTATATCTGTGCCAACAAGCTTGAGTGGCCTGAGGAGGCCCCGTGAACTATAAGAATCTAGTGAAACACTCCCAGATTTCCAAATCAGAGAAGATGTAGGAGATGTTTGCAGTGTTGTGCTGTTATGTTTTGGGGTAACTTGTTGTACAGCAACAGGTAATTAACATTCCTACAAAGGTCCTGATAAGCTAACTTTGCTTCCATTTTTTTTTCTTTCTGCTTCAAAGTATTACCACTCTCGTCTGCTCATTAGGCTCCAGTTACACAGGGCTTCTTTTTACTCCTCTGAGGGCCAAGCTCTCCCTACCACCTTTGTGCTTGTTGCCTCTACCTAAAATGTTCCTCCTCCCTATATTTATCTAAATGGTTATTTACATTTCTTCCTTCAATGATTTTCTCCTTGACTACACCTACCAACTATACACCTCATCTTTTACTTCACCCAGTACCCTATTTCTTTATATAGTAATCACAATCTGTCATCCTATCCCCCCAACACACACATAAGTTCCCATATTAAAATGGAAGTTACCAAAGAGCAAGGACTGAACCCATCACCTTCTCCGTTATATCTCCCACATAACTCAGGCATGGCACAGGAACTTAATGAATGCTTGTTGCATAAATAATTGACACATTTCTTTACCAAAAAAGGAAATAATTATAAAACTCAATTTAGATGCTGGTCATAGTAACAGAGACTAGACATTGTGACCATAGGCACTGAGTCCATAGAGTGAAAGTGTATCTTTGCTAGTGAAAATGCAATTAGATAATGATTACCGATAGAGAATATTCAGTCCACTTACTTGGTTTTGGCCACAACAAACACATCATTGTACAAGAATATATGACGCTTCTGCTTCTTCAGGCCTCTTTTCAGTTCAACTGGGCCGTCGATCAGCAGAGTCCTATTGGAGCACACAGATGGTGACACAACAGGTGTTGACACTAGCAGATGGTCTTTCCCACAGATCAGTAAGTTAAATGATGCAATACAGGCTAAGTTTATGAGAACAAAACCCATTCTCTAGGGCGGTACCTGAAGCTCAGTGAGTAGGGTGCTGGCCCAATATACTGAGGGTGGCAAGTTCAAACCTGGAACTGGCCAAACTGCAACAAAAAAATAGGCAGGTGTTATGGTGGGTAACTATAGTGCCAGCTCCTGGGGAGGCTGAGACAAAAGAATTGCCTAAGCCCAGGAGATGGAGGTTGTTTTGAGCTGTGATTCCATGACACTCTACTGAGGGACACAGGGTGAGAATCTGTCTCTAAAAGAAAGGAAAAGAAAAAAAAAAAGCCCAGTCTCTAATACAAATTGAAAACTGAGCTAGATGTTGTGTGTGCCTGTAATCCCCCCTACTTGGGAGTCTGATGCAGAAGGATCACTTGAACCCAGGGGTGTGGTTTGCTGCGAGCTTGGGGGATGCCATGTGCCCAGGCTGACAGAGTGAGACTCTGTCTCAAAAAAAAAAAAAAAGGAAATTTTGGTGAATAACACAATGCATATTTTTTTAGTATTCTTATTTTCAATTGTTTCTACAAATAAGCTTTAAACTTTGATAAAATGTGCAACCTTTATGTTTGAATACTATGTGATGTGAGGTACACTTTTGAATCACTTTGAACCCAACTGAGCATACACACCAGCTCTGAAAGGCTTTATGATTCCTACAAAATATAGGCCTTATAAAGTAACCTCAGGACAGGAGTCAAATTTTTCATTATTAAACAAACAATGCTGGTGCTAATGGAAAAAAACAACAATAACAAAATCCTCACCTACAAGAAATGTGACCCGAAACTCACCATGGAATATAATGTTCTAAGCACACACCACATGTGCAGTACAAAGCCTTGCACTTACCTGCCAGAAGGTGGCTGTTCTTCCAGGACTCTGTCTAGCAATGTGTTTGTTTTCTGTTTTGGAAAAAGTAAAAGAATACCATGCGGTTTATAAGAAAGTAAACACTAACTTTCAATCGAATTCAACAAGTTTTGTATTGCCCATCTTTACATACCAAGGACTCTACAATTTCATTATGCCAATAAAACTATAACATCTAAAATAGAAAAGTTTTTTTTTTTTTTTTTTAAAGGATAGCAAGTATGAAAGCTTGTATAGGAAGTAAGATTGGGTTGTATCTTCATTGAGTAAAGTGGTTCAATGTTGATCACAGTATTTGGGAAAAACACCATTATTATTGGTATGTTGTGCCCAGCCCTATGCTGAAGGCTGAACGTGGATTCCCTGATTAAAGTGTCATCCCAGGGACACTACTTCAAAGGCAGAACAGGTCCCAACTACCCTTCAAGGAAAGACCAGTACAGGGTGGACAAATAGTTAAAGAAAAGGCCCAGAGAATAGTGTTCTCATGAAAATAGAACGAACCTTGAAATCTTATTTTAATTTAAATGTTTACACATTTGTAGATATTTCTTTCCATATCATTTTTTTTTTGCTGTAATTAAAAGGGACAGTTTTCTTTCTAATTTAAATATAATCAGGCTACTCTGTTTTCAGTGATCAAAAATTTGGGATAAATGCGGTATTATTTAACTCAAGTTATCAAGATAATTATGCTCTAAATTTAACCTGATGTACTTAACACCTCTAAAATCAGTCCCTAGAGATTCACGAGTAAAAGTAACAACAGAGTCACAAAGAACCATGAGTGGACTTTAGGCTGTATTACCAAACCCATTCTCCCTGCTCCACCCTCTCCCCCTGGCCTGGCCAGAGCTGTGACCCATTTTCTAGGAGACTAGACCAGCCCTGCATGACAGCTGCCTGTTGCTCCAACAGGAACCACAGAAACCCTACTAGCTACCGCAGGGTCATTATGCCAACGCAGGATTTAAAAGAACTAATTCTTAGCTAGTAAAATAAAACCTAGCTATGCCATTTAATTACCAATCATGCATTTATAAGGGGCTGAGAATAACGCTTTCTTGGGTGTTACTTCTTAGCTCACCACATCTCCAAGCCCCCAGAGATCTCTCCCAAATTGTTGTTTTCACCCCTGCTCTGTCCTCAGTTTTGCTGTTCCCCTCATTAATCTTTTGTCTCCCATGTAAAAACTATATACACAAATTCCTTTCAGGCAACTGTAGGAATTAGACACAACATTAATAAAAGGTTGAAAGCAAATAGGTTAAAAGGAAAATTATCAAATTTCTCATTCAAGAGTTATTAACCTTGACTTATGTTTAGCCTAACTTGCAATATTTTTTAAATTTTTTGCCATGTTGTATATTTGGTGTCTCTGTACAGAAAAAGCCCATAGGTTCCATCACTTTCCCAGAATAGTCGAATCCCTCTAAAGTTCAGTGATTCAATAACCTAGTTTATACCTTATAGTGTGAAAGCCAAATGTCAGTGGTTGCATTACCCACAACTCTTAGGAACACAACCCTCAGGAATCTAACTCCTTAGGCTGATGTGACTACAGAAGTGGCAAGAAGAAAGGAACTCTGGGAGACAAGGATTTGCATTGCAATATGAAGTGTAGGAGAGTCTCAATGCTGGAAGACTGGATTGAGTTTACTAGAAAAGGAGGCAGTTTGGAAATACTTGATTTTACTTGTGGACACACACACACACACACTTCCTCCCTCAATCTCCGAAGGGAAAAAGCACTGAAGACAAAATGTAGACTCAATGTAGACATCAAAGGATGAGGGGGCAGTACTGACTCTCACCCACAGTCAAGTCTTGGGAAGCTCAGACACTTCCAACCCCAGGGAAGGGCTCTCACCCCTCTTCAATGTCCCTCTGGCCAACACAAGATCCTGGAGGGAAGATTTAGGAAGGGCACTAAAATCAGGACAAGCAGAGAGCCTATGCAACTCCCTATGTCTCCGCAGCACCATGAGAAAGTTTAAGGAAGAGCCAGGTTATCCCTCTATCAGCCACTTGTTTCCAGAGAGTCTGGAAGTGTTCCACTGCCATAAGGAAACACAGGGCCAAATGTTAGAGTGACTTATGCAGGGGGACAGGGAATTCGGAGACATGGACAGAAACACCAGTGCCAGTTCCTGAGTGAAGTGAATGGCTCTTATCGCAGGTACACTTGCTTGGAATCCTTCTACAGAGAACTGGACACCTTGGGAGACCTCCTGCTACCTGGTGGCTGAGTTATTCCGAAGGGAATGTACAAGATGAATTCCTCCTGCCACTTGGTGGCTGTGTTTATCTAGGGAAATCTTATAAGTCATTGCTCAGGTTGCCCCTCCCAACTATGACAGGGAACACATGCCACCCTAACACCCCCAACAACACCTGCACCCCTCTCTAGCCTTCAGAGTCCTAATTGGACAGAGGAGCAACAACACCAGGGATCACCACCTCTGCCCTCTCTACAGTACACCAAGGCCTACCACCCCCTGGGTGGCCCAATTTGGTCGAAGGCAGGCCAAACCTACATGTCCCCATGGTGACCAGGGTCATGATCCTGCACCCACCCTTCCAACTCTCACCACCACCTCCCGGACCTGGAGTCATTTCTGGGCTCCTGCAGTGGGTGTGGGATATCCCCCTTAAATCATACCGTGCAGCCACCAGTGGTCCATCCTATTTCCCAAAGCCCACCACCCACCTTCATCAAAGTTTGCTGTTCCCCAATGGCACGTGCTGCTGCTCTTGACATCTCTGAGCTGGCCTCACTGAGGGGTGGTTGCCCACATGTCACCTTGTAGTTCTTCTCTGGCTGTGGCATCTCAGTCCTGGCCCCGCCCAGGTTCAGTTGTCCATAGGTCAGCGCTGGGATCTTGAGCTGTGGCATCTCCAAGGTATCCACACCAGTGGGAAGTGGTGCACACCTCAACTTAGGAATGGCCCCCACCAGAGGCAAATCTATGTCAGTCCCGCTCAGGGTCTGTAGCACACAGGTCACCTCAGGGATGGCCCCCACTGGGGTCAACTCTGTACTGGCCTCACCCAGGGTCTGTTGTGCACTGATTACCTCTGGGATCCCCAACTGTCGTGTTTCCAAGGTGGCCACACTAGGGAGGAGTGGTGCACAGCGCACCTCCAGGACCTCCTGCTGTGGCATCTCCAAGGTGGCCCCAACAGGTTGGAGTGGTGCACAGGTTATCTCAGAGATGGCCCCCACTGAGGTCAACTCTGTACTGGCCCCACCCAGGGACTGTTGTGCACAGATTACCTCTGGGAACCCCAACTGTGGCGTTTTCAAGGTGACCACGCCAGGGGGGACTGCTGAACAGCTCACCTCCGGGACCTCCAGCTGTGGCATCTCCAAGGTGGCCCCAACAGGTGGGAGTGGTGCACAGGTTACCTCAGGGATGGCTTCCACCAGAAGCAATTCAGTGTCGGTCCTGCTCAGGGTCTGCAGCACACAAGTCACCTTAAGAATGTCTCCCCGTATGGTCATCTCTGTTCTGGCCCCACCCAGCATCTGTTGTGCACAGGTCACTTCTGGGATCTCTAACTGTGGCATCTCCAAGGTGGCCACACCACTGGGGAGTGGTGCACAGCTCACCTCAGGTATGGCTTCTACCAGAGGCAACTCTGTGTCAGACCCGCTCAGTGTCTGTGGCACACAGATCACCTCAGGGATGGCCCCCACTGTGGTCATTTCCATGCCAGCCCCACCCAGGGTCTGTTGTGCACAGGTCACCTCTGGGATCTCCAGCTGTGGCATTTCCAAGGTGGCCCCACCTGGGGACAGTGGTTCACAGATCACCTCAAGAATACTCCCCAATGGGGTCAACTCCGTGCAGGCCCCGCTCAGGGTCTGTGGCACACAAGTCACCTCCAGGACCGCCCCCTCCCAGGGCATCTCAGTGCCAGCCCCACCCAGGGTCCGTGGCACAAGTGACACCTCGGGGATCACAGGCCTTGGCATCTCCAAAATGGCCCCTCCACTGGGCAGTAGCTCATAGGTACCCACGGGGACTGAGGGCTGAGGACAGGGATGGACAAGGGAAGGACTTTCTGGACTCCCACCCCGGCCTGGGCTTCCCCCTAAGGGAGGAACCAGGCTGCGGGTCTTGCTGTTCATGGAGCCTTCAGGGTCTTTTCCTGAAGAAATAAAACTCTCTGGAAGTCCCCAAACTCTCCAGAAGATCACAGTGACTCAAGAAGTAGCGGGAGGGTCTCGGAAACCATGTTGCGGCCAGTAGTGGCGGGAGCAAGAGTGCGGGAAAGTGTCCAACCGACGTGGTGCGTGGGCTGGGAGCCGACCGGTCAACCTCCGCTGGGGCTGCAGGCCCGCAGGTGCGGGAGCTCGAGACCCCAGGAAGGAGGGCACGGGAGGCTGGAAGGATGGCATAGGACTGACAGCGGGAGATGGAGGTTGCAGAAAGAATGGGGCGAGAGGGAGGACGGGAAGGATGGCGCAGGATGGAGGACGAGGGAAGGATGTTCCTGGAGGGAGGACGTGGGACGGTTGTCATGGGAGGAAGGATGCGAGATGGACAATGGGGGAATCACGCGGGAAGGAAGGCGCGAGACTGAGGACTCAGGGAGGATGGCACGGGATATAGGAAACGGTTAGGATGGTGCGAAAGGGAGGATGCCGGAAGGACAAAGGAAGCTGGAAGGATGGAGCAGGACCAACAGCGCGAGATGGAATATGCAGAATGCATGGCACTGAAGGGAGGACGCGGGAAGGATGGCTCGGGACTGAGGACGCGAGATGGAGGATGCAGAAAGGCTGGCTCCAGAGGGAGGACACGGGAAGAATGGCTTGGGACTGTGGACGCCGGAAGAATGGCACAGGACTGAGAGAGCGAGATGGAGGATGCAGAAAGGATGGCTCGAGAGGGAGGACACGGGAAGGATGGCTTGGGACTGAGGAGGCGGGAAGGATGGCTCGGGACTGAGAGAGCGAGATGGAGGATGCAGAAAGGATGGCTCGAGAGGGAGGACGCGGGAAGAATGGCTCGGGACTGAGGACGGGAAGAATGGCACAGGACTGAGAGAGCGAGATGGAGGATGCAGAAAGGAGGACATGGGAAGGATGTCCCTGGAGGGAGGACACCGGAAAGATGGCGCTGGAGGGAGGATGCGAGATGGAGGATGGGGAAGGACGTTGAGGAAAGGAAGGTGCGGGACTGAGGACTCAGGAAGGATGGCATGGGATATAGGAAACGGTTAGGTTGGCGCGGGAAGGATGGAGCAGGACCAACAGCGCGAGATGGAATATGCGGAATGTATGGCACTGAAGGGAGGACGCGGAAGAATGGCTCGGGACTGAGGATGCAAGATTGGGGATGCAGAAAGGATGGCTCGAGAGGGAGGACGCGGGAAGGATGGTGCAGGACGGAGGACATGGGAAGGATGTCCCTGGTGGGAGGACGCTGGAAAGATGGTGCTGGATGAAGTATGTGGGATGGTTGGCGGGGGAGGGAGGATGCGGGAAGGACCACGCGGAAAGAAGGCGCGGGACTGAGGACTCAGGAAGGATGGCACGGGATGTAGGACGCCCTTACGATGGAGCGTGAGGGAGGACGCGGGAAGGACGGCACGAGGACCAAAAGCGCGAGATGGAATATGCGGAATGTATGGCACTGAAGGGAGGACGCGGGAAGGATGGCTCGGGACTGAGGACGCGAGATGGAGGATGCAGAAAGGATGGATTGAGAGGGATGACGCGGGAAGGATGGCACAGGACTGAGAGAGCGAGATGGAGGATGCAGAAAGGATGGCTCGAGAGGGAGGACGCGGGAAGGATGGCTTGGGACTGAGGACGCGGGAAGGATGGCTCTGGACTGAGGATGCTGGAAGGATAGCTCGGGACTGAGAGAGCGAGATGGAGGATGCAGAAAGGATGGCTCCAGAGGGAGGACACAGGAAGGATGGTGCAGGAAGGAGGACATGGGAAGGATGTCCCTGGTGGGAGGACACCGGAAAGATGGCGCTGGATGGAAGACCTGGGATGGTTGTCATGGGAGGGAGGATGCGAGAAGGAGGATGGGGGGAGGACGTTGCGGGAAGGAAGGTGCGGGACTGAGGACTCAGGGAGGATGGCATGGGATATAGGAAACGTTTAGGTTGGCGCGGGAAGGATGGAGCAGGACCAACAGCGCGAGATGGAATATGCGGAATGTATGGCACTGAAGGGAGGACGCGGAAGAATGGCTCGGGACTGAGGATGCGAGATTGGGGATGCAGAAAGGATGGCTCGAGAGGGAGGACGTGGGAAGGATGGTGCAGGACGGAGGACATGGGAAGGATGTCCCTGGTGGGAGGACGCTGGAAAGATGGTGCTGGATGGAGTATGTGGGAAGGTTGGCGGGGGAGGGAGGATGCGGGAAGGACCACGCGGAAAGAATGCGCGGGACTGAGGACTCAGGAAGGATGGCACGGGATGTAGGACGCCCTTACGATGGAGCGTGAGGGAGGACGCGGGAAGGACGGCACGAGGACCAAAAGCGCGAGATGGAATATGTGGAAAGTATGGCACTGAAGGAAGGACGCAGAATGATGGTTCGGGACTGAGGACACCAGAAGGATGGCGTGGGACAGAGGGCGCGGGATGGAGGTCGCGAGTAGCATGGCTCTGCACTGATAGTGAGGAACAGAGGGCCCAGGAAAGAGACCAGGGGGAGGATGGGGAGGGAAGGAAGGCGCTGGCAGCAGCTCCAGGGCCTCCTCATCTCTTGAACCTGTCCACACTCCCAGAGGCTCGAGTCACAGAAGACCAGCCCTGATGGCCCTTGGAGCCTCTTCCTTTAGGACCTTCCATCACCTCCAGCCAGGGAGGGACCTTCACTGTCATGAACACAACTGGCAAGAGAGAAAAGGGTGCTGGTAAGGTGTGGCTGAGGCTCTCAGGACAAGACACAGCTCCAGTGAAATCGGCCTCTTCGGGGACAGGCACCAGTCTGGAGGCAACAGAGCTGTGACTGCCTTTCAACCCTCTGGCCTGTACCCCTGCAGCCCTCCTCCCTTCTCACACTCCTGCCTTGCCAGGTATGATGCTGGCTGAATGCCAGACCCTTTCCAGGCAGCCACAGCTGTGGAAGGTGGTTTGGGGACATATGCTTGAGAAACGGGGTGGTGACCTCAGTCTGAGTGCAGAAGCTTAGCCTTCAGTGTGGAACGGATGGGGCACTGGTTAAGCAGAAGCCAAAACTGCACAGCACTGCCCAGACTCTGAGTGGAGCTGGCCTTGGTTTCCACATCTGCCTTGGGAAGGCAGCCCCCAGGCCCTGTGGTTCTCAGAGGGTGGGTGCAGTCCCTGAGCTGGAGCTCAGAGGAACAGAGCAGGCTCTGGGTTGGAGACCATCCCTCCTCCTATACCCCATAGTCAGAGGCAGGAAATGAGACGAAGCTTCCCCTTCCATAAAAGGTAGAAAGTTCCCTTATACTAGGGCTGTGCAAGCTTTGTGTCTGTGAGCTGGAGCAGCATGGATTGCTAGCCACCCCTTCTCTACTGGGGTGCGGAGGAGGCCCAACTTTGACCTGCCTTCACAGTGCCCCTAGATCCCACCCACCCTTTCTGTGAGCATGGGTGGGTGGGAAATGGCTGGTTCAGGTGTTGTTCTACACCCTGCTGATCACAGAATCCACTTCCTGCATGGCCACCCAGGGCCTGACAATGTCAGCTAGGACACCTTCACTTTCTGTCTGTGCTCTCTCTTCCAGGTCTTGCAGATTGTGGTCATCTCCACACCCTAGTCATGTACCCAGGCCATGCCATTTACTTTTTGGCCCCCTCTTTCAAGCAGAAGCAACAGTGTGCAGCTCCCTCCATAGCTGCATTCAAATCCCTAAGCCATGGGCACACATGCCATCAGTGGTTGGGGCTGGCCAGGGCCAGCATGCTGGGCAAGGAGGAGGCAGAAAACCAGGGCACAGCAGAGTGACAGCATGAATGAGGAGAAGGGGGAGCGCCCAGAGGCCTGGAAGGGATTTCAAGGCAGCTGGGCCAAGCCAGCCCATGCCACAGGACCACTGGAGGCACATCTGGGAGAGCCGTACCCAGCTGAGAGGAGCCACATGAAGATGCCAGCCCTACCTGCAGATCACCACATCTACTGCTTGTTGCAGCCCAAGGCAAAATGGAGTTCCTCCTGATCATGGACTTTATGGTGACACTTACTCCAGTTAAGCCTAGACTATGGTTTTTCTTTTTTTTCCTGATAATTTGTGAACTCTATTTTTAGTACATCTTTTTTTTTAATTGCCCTGTTTTGCTCAAAGTAAATAAACAATGATGTAGTTGAGTAACTTATCTTGAGTATTGTGGTATGAATAGCATTTTAGTCATTCAACACTAATGAAGTACAAATAACATTTTGTATTTATGAATGACAAAAAAATCGAAATAAATATGTAAAGGTCAACCTTACACAAGAATTTAAGATCATATATCAAGAGAGAACATTAAAATAAAACCTTTAACATCGCTCATGAAATAATGGATTTAGGCAAGGATCACCAAGGAATGTTTAAACAGGTAAAAGCTGGATGGAAAACTAAAACTAATTCACGAATCATGTTGAATCAATTGATCAATCTTGCCCATATGGGACAATCATACATATTATATAACCTCTTAAAAAGATGCTTTAGGGCGGCACCTGTGGCTCAGTGAGTAGGGCGCCGGCCCCATATGCCGAAGGTGGCGGGTTCAAACCCAGCCCCCGCCAAACTGCAACAAAAAAATAGCCGGGCGTTGTGGCAGGCGCCTGTAGTCCCAGCTACTCGGGAGGCTGAGGCAAGAGAATAGCTTAAGCCCAAGAGTTAGAGGTTGCTGTGAGCCATGTGATGCCACGGCACTCTACGGGAGGGGGGTACAGTGAGACTCTGTCTCTACGAGAGAAAAAAAAAAAAAAAAAAAGATTCTTTAAGATGTACATACCCCCTCCCTGTGTGAGCTAGAGAAACAATGAAAAGAACAGCCAAATCCAAATCCTAGAACAATGTGGAAAATATCACAAGACACATTTTCTTCAACGAAAAATCAACATAAAAATTAATGGAAGAGAACTAGCATAAACTGTGAAAAATACATAAGACATACTAGCCAGGGCGGTGCCTGTGGCTCAGTCAGTAAGGCGCTGGCCCCATATACCGAGGGTGGCGGGTTCAAACCCGGCCCTAGCCAAACTGCCACCAAAAAATAGCCGTGCGTTGTGGCGGGCGCCTGTAGTCCCAGCTACTTGGGAGGCTGAGGCAAGAGAATCGCTTAAGCCCAGGAGTTGGAGGTTGCTGTGAGCTGTGTGAAGCCATGGCACTCTACCGAGGGCCATAAAGTGAGGCCTCTACAAAAAAAAAATAAAAAGACATACTAGCCAAATGTAAGTGTGTGGATGTCATTTGAATTCAGCTTTGAATAAATAAACTATATATGAAAAATAAATCATGGAAGAAGTATTTGATGATGTTAAGCAAATATTGTTAATTGAGCAAATATAATGATGCCACTCTAGTTGTGTTAAAGGCTTTATTTATTATAAATGTACACTGAGTTATTTGTGGGTGGAATGACATATGGTGGTTGTAAGGAGTGGAATAAAGGAAACCCAATTGGCAAAAGTTGATGGAAATTTAGTACACTTTTGTCACTCAGTTGTATGTGATTGAAAATTTTTATATTCAAATATTAACATACTAAACTATTTCTTTGAACACGCAGAAGACATTTCTATCAAACTGATATGTTAGAAAATGCCATAAAGGACAGATAATATGTTGAATGGCAAATCTGGATTCTAATTGGCCATCATTGTTACAGTTTCAATCCCACAAGATGAGTTTTAACAAAAATAAATGCCATAGCAAATGTTCAGAATGAAAGAAAGCTTACTTCCTTGCAATATATGAGAGAGAACTAACAATGCTGATATGAAAACAGCATCTATGATTGAAGTCATGTTTCATATCGTGGATGCAAACAACTCATTTTTTTTTTTGTTCTCATTTCATAATAACAGGCTAGGATTGCTTAGTTCTACAATTTTTGTTATAAAAATAAACAGGCTTGTAAATTCTATTTTTAAGCTTACCTGTGATGAAACAGAATATATAGGGCAAGGTTTGTGTGTTGTCTTAACATGCAAGTCACTATTCCTCATCAATACTAGCTGTAGTATACTTTGACAACCATGGTGGATACTCAGGTAGGTAGAAGGCTCTGCTGTACAGTGGCTGGCTGTGTTATTCTTATATTTATTTTCCATCTTTTTTTTCTTTTTGTTGCTGTTTTGGCTGGGGCTGTGCTTGAACCCGCCACCCCTGGTATACAGGGTGGGTGCCGTACTCCTTGAGCCACAGGTGCCACCCCTGGCTGTGTTTTATACACACACACACACACACACACACACATATATATGTATATATATATATATATATATATAATCATAGCTGTGTACATTAATGCAATCATGGGGTAAAATGTGCTGGTTTTATATACAAATAGAAATGTTTTCATTTCAATTATTATTATATATATATAAATACATATATATATATATAATCATAGCTGTGTACATTAATGCAATCATGGGGCAAAATGTGCTGGTTTTATATACAAATTGAAATGTTTTCATCAAACTTGATAACATAGCCTTCACAGCATTTTCTTAGTTATTGTGTTAAGACATTTATATTTTACACCTAGTAAATTTCACATGTACCCTTGTAAGAAGCACTGTAAGTGTGGTCCCACCAATTACTCTCCCTCCCCCCTTTCTCCCCCCTCCCCTACCCTCTCTCTCTCTCCTTTTCCCTTCTTCCTGGGATATATTTGGGTTATATAAATAGGTTTTATCAAATAATTTGAGTACATTGTTACTTTGATACAATGAATATATTGGACACTTTTGCTTTCATTCTTGAGATACTTTGCTAAGAAGAATATATTCCAGCACCATCCATGTAAACATGGAAGAGGTAAAGTCTACATCCTTCTTTAAGGCTGCCTAATATTCCATGGTGTACATATACTAAAATTTATTGATCCATTAATGGGTCCATGGGTACTTGGGTTTCTTTTATGACTTAGCAATTATGAATTGAGCTGCAATAAACTTTCTGATACATAGATCTTTTTTATAATGTGATTTTTGGTCTTCTGGATATACACCTAGTAGAGGATGGTAGAATCGAATGGCAGGTCTACTTTTAGATCTGTAAGTGTTCTCCAAACATCTTTCCAAAAGTTCCTATTAGTTCGCATTCCCACCAGCAGTTTGAATGTGTTCCCTTTTATCTACATCAATGCCAGCATCTCTGGTTTTGGGATTTTGTGATGGGGGCTAATCTTACTAGAGTTAGATGATATCTCAAAATAGTTTTGATTTGGTGTTTCTCTGATGATTATGGATGATGAGCATTTTTTCATATGTCTGTAGGCCATGCACCTGTCTTCTTCAGAGAAGTTTCTCTTCAAGTCCTTTGCCCACCCTGAGATGGGATCATTTGTTCTTTTCCTGCTAATACTTTTGGGTTCTCTGTGGATTCTGGTTATTAAACCTTTGTCGGAGACATGCCTACAAATATCTTCTCCTATTCTGAGGGCTGTCTGCTTTCTTGACTTACTGTGTTTTTGGCTGTGCAGAAGCTTTTTAATTTGATCAGGTCCTAGTAGAGTATTTTTGATGCTGTCAATTGCCCTGGGGGTCCTCCTCAGAAAATATTCGCCCAGACCGATTTCTTCAAGAGTTTCCCTGCAATTTCCTCTAGTATTTTTATAGTTTCATGTCTTAAGTTTAAATCTTTAATCCAGTGAGATTCTATCTTTTTTTTTTTTTTTTTTTTTGGCTGGGGCTGGGTTTGAACCCACCACCTCCAGCATATGGGACCGGCGCCCTACCCTCTGAGCCACAGGTGCCGCCGAAGTGAGAGTCTATCTTAATTAATGGTGAAAGGTGTGGGTCCCATTACAGTCTTCTACACATCACCAGCCAGTTCACCCATCACCGTTTGTTAAATGGGGAATCTTTTCCTGAGTGAGTGTTTTTAATTGGCTTGTCAAAGATCAAACAACAGTAAATAGGTTCATCTCTTGGTTCTCTATTCTGTTATATATATATATATATATATATATATATATACTTCTCTGTTTTTGTGCCAGTACCATGCTGTTTTGATCACTATCAATTTATAGTATACTCTGAGGTCTGGTAGCGTAATTCCTCTTGCTTTGTTTTTATTTCTAAGTAATGTGTTGACTATTACAGGTTTTATTCTGATTGCATAATAAAACTAAGTATTTTTTTTGACATCTTTAAAGTATGATAGTGGAGCTTTAATAGGGATTGCATTAAAATTATATATTGCTTTGGGTGGTATGGACGTTTTAACGAAGTTGATTCTTCCCACCATGAGCATGTATGTTTTTCCATTTGTTAGCATCTTCAGTTATTTCTTTTCTTAGAGTTTATAGAGATATTTCATGTCATTGGTAGGTACCCACACAAATATTTCATCTTCTTTGGCACTACTATGAATGGAATAGAGTCCTTGACTGTTTTTCCAGCTTGACTATTGTTGGTATATATAAAGGCTACAGATTTATGATTGTTGATTTTGAAACCTGAAATGCTACTGTATTCCTTGAACACTTCTAAAAGTTTTGTAGTAGAATCCTTGGTGTTTGCACATATACAATCATGTCATCTGCAAAAAGTGAAAATTTGATCTCTTCTGACCCTATATGGATACCCTTGATCGCCTTTTCTTCTCTATTGGTGAATGGCTAAGACTTCCATTACAATGTGAAAAAGCAGTGAAGACAATGGGCAACCTTGCCTGGTTCCTGATTTGAGTAAAAATGGTTTAAATTTAACTTCGTTGAATACAATACTGACTGTGGGTTTGCTGTCGATGGCCAGTATCAGTTTAAGAAAAGTCACTTCTGTACCAATTTTATTAAGTGTTCTGATCATGAAAGGATGCTGGATATTATGAAAAGCTTTTTCAGCATCAATTGAGAGAATCATATGTTCTTTGTGTTTTAATTTGTTTATGTGATGAATTATATTGATAGATTTACGTATATTGAACCAGTCTTGAGACCCTGGGATAAAACCCACTTGGTCATGTTGTATAATGTGTTTGATGTGTTGCTGGATTCTGTTTGTTAGGATCTTGCTTAGTATTTTCGCATCAATATTCTTTAGTTATACAGGTTTATAATTTTCTTTTATTGTTGGGTTTTTTCCTGGTTTGGGGATGAAGGTGATGTTTGTTTCATACAATGGGTTGGGTAGTATTCCTTCTTTTTCTATATCTTGGAAAAGGTTAAGTAATATAGTTACAAGTTCCTCTTTAAAGGTTTGCTAGAATTCTGATGTGAAGCCATCTGGTCCTGGGCTTTTCTTTTTAGGGATACTTTGTATAGTTGATGCTACTTCAGAACTTGATATAGGCCTGTTCAACATTTCCACTTGATTCTGGCTAAGTCTTGGAAGGTAGTGTGCTTCCAAGTATTGGTCAATTTCCTTCGAATATTCATAATTCTAAGAATAAAGTTTCTTGTAATATTCATTAAGGATTTTTTGAATTTCTGAGGAGTCTGTTGTTATTTCATCATTACCATTTCAGATAGATGAAATTAGAGATTTTACTCTTTTTTTTTTTTTCTTGGTTAAGTTAGCCAGAGGTTTCTCTATTTTATTGATGTTTTCAAAAAACCAACTTTTTGATTTATTGATCTGTTGTATAATTCTTTTGTTTTCAATTTCATTTAATTCTGCTCTAATTTTTGTTATTTCCTTTCTTCTACTGGGTTTGAGTTTGGAATGTTTTTCCATTTCCAATTGCTTGAGATGTCCCATTAAGTTGTTAAATTACTCTGTTTATGTTCTCTTGAGGAAGGCTTGCAATGCTATAAATTTCCCTCTTAGGACTGCCTTTGCGGTACCCCAGAGGTTCTGATAATTCATGTCTTCACTGTCATTTTGTTCCAAAAATTTGGTAATTTCCCTGTTAATCTCATCTATGACTCAGTTATTATTCAGCATAAGGTTATTTAGTTTCCATGTTTTTGTATGAGTGTGCAGATTCCTTTTGTTACTGAGTTCAACTTTTATTCCATGGTGGTCTGAGAAGATGCAAGGAATCATTTCTATTCCTTTAAATTTACTGAGTTTAGACTTGTGACCTAAGATGTGATTGATTTTGGAGTATGTTCTGTGGGCTGATGAGAAGAATGTGTATTCAGTTTTGTTGGGATGAAATGTTCTGTAGATGTATGTTAAATCAAAATGTTCAATGGTTAATTTTAAATCTAAAATTTCATTGCTCAGCTTCTTATTGGACGATCTATCCAACACTGGGAAAGGAGTGTTATAATTTCCAACTATTATGGAGCTGGAGGAAATCAAGTTGCTCGTGTCTGTTAGAGTTTCTCGTATAAATTGAGGCACATTCTGGTTGAGTGCATAAATATTAATAATTGAAATTTCATCATATTGAATATTACCCTTAACAAATGTGAAGTGACCATTCTTAACCTTCTTTATTTTTATTGGTTTAAAGCCTATTGTATCTGCAAATAGAATTGCAACACTTGCTTTTTTTCTGATTTCCATTTGCCTGAAATATAGAGGATCATCCCTTCACCCTGAGTCTGTATTTATCTTTTAAGGTAAGATGAGATTCTTGTATGCAGTAGATATCTGAGCTGAGTTTTTGTGTCCAGTCAGCCAACCTGTGCCTCTTTAAAGGACAATTTAAGCCATTCACATTAATGGAGAATATTGATTAGCCTGGTAGAATTTGGGGTATTGAGTTTTTCAATAGTCCAGTGGACATTTTTAATCCTTTTGTCACTGTGGATGTTGGAGTTTGATCAAACGTTTCTGAGTGAGTTTACTTTTGTGGTGGAGGATTGTGCTTGTCATTATGAAGGATAGGTCTGAGAA
The DNA here is from genome assembly GCF_027406575.1 of Nycticebus coucang. Lineage (NCBI taxonomy): Eukaryota > Metazoa > Chordata > Mammalia > Primates > Lorisidae > Nycticebus > Nycticebus coucang. The sequence goes on from NW_026515579.1 coordinate 774,678, forward strand.
TGACCTTTAGAGCTGGTTTAGTTATGGCAAATTTCTTCAACATGTGAATGTCATTAAAGTATTTAATTTCTCCATCGTAAATGAAACTCAGTTTAGCTGGATACAGGATCCTGGGTTGAAAGTTATTTTGTTTTAGGAGAATAAAAGTTGATGACCACCCTCATCTAGCTTGAAAATTTTTAGCAGAGAGATTTGCAGTCATTCTAATATTCTTCTCTTTGCAGGTTACAGTTTTCTTATGTCTGGCTGCTTTCAGAATTTTCTCCTTCATATTAACTTCAGTGAAGTTAATTATGATGTTCCGGGGGATGTCTTATTCAGGTTGAGTTGTGCTGGGGTTCTGAAACTGTCTGCTATCTGAATTTCAGAATCTCTTGGCATGTCTGGAAAATTCTCTTTCATAATTTCATGGAGAAGAGTCTCTGTGCCTTGCAAAGCCACTTCTTCACTTTCAGGGATTCCTATGAGTCGAATATTAGTTTTCTTCAAATTATCCCAGAACTCTGTGAGAGAATGATTCGTTTTTGCTCTCCATTTCTCTTCCTCTTGGAGAGTTTGAAAGTGTTCAAAAGCTTTATCTTTGATGTCAGAAATCCTTTCTTCTGCTTGCTCCACTCTGTCACTGAGGGATTCTACTGTATTTTTTAGATTTTTGTGGGCTGAAAATTTTTGATTCAGTATGTCAAAATCCTTGGTGATTTTGTCTTTAAATTCCTTGAATTCTTGAGACAACTTTTGAATAACTCCTAGAATTTCTAATTCCAACTTTTCCTCCATTCTATTAATCTTGTTTGCAGTCCAAATTCTGAATTCGATTTCTGACATCTTGGCCGTCTGTTTATGAATGGGATCTTCAGTTCTGTTTGCCATATTTTTTCTTGTGGGGGTTGATCTACTCTGGTTGTTGATGTTACCAGAGTTTTTTTTTTTTTTTTTTTTTTTTGCTGTTTCCACCCCATGATTATTTTACACCATTTGACTAGATGAGTAGATAAAGAGAAGTTGGGTTGGGGGCTCCAGGAGTAGTGATTAACTAGCCCTTTGCCCAAAAGCTGGGACTGGTATCTGTATCTTTTTCCTTGGAACTTTGCCAATGACCCATGTAGTGATATGGCCTGAGCAACTGGGGACCTACTTGCTGTGGTGGGGCTAAGTGACTCTGTCTTCTTTTCAGCTAGGCTCTGTCCTACCCTAGTGAATAAGTTTCTCTGGGTTGAAGTCTCAGCTCTGGAGATATACCAACAATTAAGTCACCCCCCCCACACACACACACACAGGCAACAATTGGAACATGAAAATCAAACCTTCCCACAACCACAAAACCAGGGTACCACTTGGATAGTCCTTGGGTGATTGGCCCAGTTCAAGAGGTCCAAATCAATGTCTCAGTCAGCACCTGTCTCAGGTGGGAGTGTTCAAAAGGTCTCTGGCAACTAGATCGCAGGGGTCTACTGGCAACTCAAATACAACTTGCTCTGGTTCTCTGTGAGATCAGGAGGACCCACCCAGGAAATATATTAGTCTGGATGTTGAAGCCTCCTTCCCCCTCTTGCACCTCTGTCACACTCAGTCACTGATAACCACACAGGGCTTTGACACATTTCCCTCCAATGAGCTAATACTCCAGGAAGTTGCACCTGCCTGAATTACAGGGAGATCTATGTATTCTCAGCCAGGCTGTTGATCTCTGGCAGTATCTGGCAGGTGGAGGTGAGGCTTGACAACCTCGAGTGCTTAATGGAGGCTGTTAACTCAGTTTCAGCCCTGCGCCTGATTGATGTTACTGACAGAAGAGAACAACTTTGCAGAATTTGTTTCTGTCCCACCTATATTCCCCTGCAGAAGAGACACTGTTTGAGTTCACAAAACCTGTGACTCAGGTCCTGTCTGTGCTGCTGCCGTGTCTTGACTGCAGTTTGTGTTGGAGTGGCACAGTTAGCTGTCAGTTTCAGCCTCTGCCTGTCCTCTTTTGTCTCAGCTAATGATCCCCTGAGGGCCGGATGCATCTTATTCACAGTTTAGCAGTCCTCTGGGTCAGCCCTGCCCTGAGAATCTGCCGGCTTTGCATGCAAATATTCTAGTCCCCAGCTCCACCCAGGCTGGTACTGCCTCAGCCAAACTCTTTACTCATGGGGCCTGCATTTCAGTCCCAGATCTGTTATGCCAGTGATTTCCATGGGAGAAGATGCCCAGCCTCCTCTAGTTGCCCAGAAAGACAAGGAATGTGACTCCGGAATATCCAGGGGTGAGCCCAATTGTTGCCACTGCGGCACCTGCTCTGTGCCTCTGGGCACTGCTGCTCCTCTATGGTTCCCTCTTAGCTGACTGTCCTCTTCTTACTCGAATGCTGCAGAATCAGCACTGACCAGCATAGTCCATGCCTTGTCCACAACTCTCAAGAAAATACCCAAGAATCTGGACTCCTGGGGGACATACCTCCAGACCTCTGAGTGAGAGTGGAGGGGAGTGCTGGGAGTTCAGAAGAGGTAATAACACAGATAGAGAATATATACAGTTTTATATAGTTTTATGCCTGGGAGGAGAGTGCCATGGCACCCTAGTTGGGGAAGTAGGTCCAGTTTTAAGAGGGTCTCTCCCGTGGGATGGGAGGACTTTTGAGCTCTACCCGCTTGTTTGTATGAAGTACTGCGAGCTGTTCTCATGGGGAAGGGGACTACCATCCACTTGAAGATGGATTTTATACCTTTTGTTTGTATCCTTGGGGTCACCGCTCGCCTCAGCAGGGTTGATGTGCATTCTTCAACCTTCTCTCTTGGCTCAGCTCTAATCCTCCAGGTTACTTGCTAAACTTCTGTCCTTTAACTCTCCTCTGGATAAGAGCCTCTGTGGAAAGCTGGCTTCAGTCAGCCATCTTGCCTCGCCCCCCGACCCCCAAAGTGAAAGGTTCTTAATGTAAGGAAGAAAGATTATTGCAAGGCACAAAACAAAGGAAAATGGAATCCCCATTCTGTAGAAATCATGTGGTCTTTATTTCCATCAGGATGCAGGTGGGGTGGAATCAAGAAAGGAATTCCACACGTGGATTGTGGTGGAATTGTGGATTGTGGGGAGGTACAGGCCAGTGAATTTTATTTTCCTTTAACTCTCACTTTATTTTGAAAATTTACTCTATTAGATATTAGGCCGGTCTCAGAGACTCACACCTGTAATGTGCTTTATTTTTTTGATCCAGAGTCTCACTATGTCACCCTCAGTAGAGTGCTGTGCATCACAGCTCACAGCAACCTCAAATGTTTGGGCTTGAGCCATCTTCTTGCCTCAGTCTCTATGCAGTTGGGACTACAGGAGACTGCCACAATGCCCACCTAGCATTTCTATGTTTAATAGAGATGGGGTCTCACTTTTTGCTTAGTCTGGTCTTGAACTCTAGAACTCAGGTGATCCACCTGTCTAAGCCTCTCACAGAAGCTAGCATTAAATGCTAAGCCAACATGCCTGGCTTAGATGCATAGAAATGTAAAATGTTAAATTCAAGAGAGCTTCTTCCAGTAAAGTCGCAAGGGCCTCACTTAGCTGATCATCTTACTCTCAGAGCACTGATGTTTCATGTCTTCTCTCCTTTATTACTTCTAGCTTGTTTTCTTCCACATCTCCTTATTCCAATAAATATAATTCCAAAAAAGAAATGGGCAAAGTTTGTTTTCTTTATTTGACTTCTTGATATTTAATTTTTCCATCCTTCTTCCTTTTGGAAGCCTTTCTATTTAATGTTGCTTAGGGATTTTTTGGACTTCTAAGAACATAGTGCTTATGCAGAATAATCAGGACACTCAGTAAATAGGTTTTATAAATAATCAATAAAGATTAGAAAAGCAATAGGTTATAGTTGTTAAGGAAAACACACATGTGGATACACACATACACACACACACGTGCAGTTAGACATTTGTGTTTATACACACAGACCTTCACTGGAAGAATAAATAAACATCAGCACCATGGATCACTACTGCTGACCCAAAGGGTCAAGCCAGAGCATTTAGAAAGGGTAGTCCCTTTCTTTTCTTTTCTTTCTTTCTTTTTTTTTTTTTTTGAGACAGTTTCACTTTGTTGCACTTTGTTGAGTGTTGTGGCCTCACAGTTCAAAGCAACCTAAAACTCTTAGGCTCAAGGAATTGTCTTGCCTAAGCCTCCACAGTAGCTGGGACTATAGGTGACTGCCACAATGCCTTGCCTGGCTGTTTTTTTTTTTTTTTTTTTTTTTCCTTTGTTTAGAGATGGAGGCTCACTCTTTCTCAGGCTGGTCTCAAACTCATTATCTTGAGCAGTCCACCCACCTCAGCGTCTGAGAGTGCTGGCATTACAGATAGAAGACACCATGCTCAGATTTGGGAAGTTCTTCCTTACCATTTTCTTTAAATTTTTATTTTTAACTTGTGGTATAATTTAAGCCTACTTTCATATCTTTTAATTTTATATTTTTATGATGCATTATTTCTTAAAAATTAAAAAATAGGGTGGCGCTCATAGCTTAGTGGGCAGGGCGTCCGTCCCATGTACCAAGGGTGTCGGGTTCAAACCTGGCCCCGGTCTAACTGCAACAAAAAAATAGCCGGGCATTGGGTCAGGCACCTGTAGTCCTAGCTACCTGGGAGGCTGAGGCAAGGGAATCACCTAAGCCCAGGAGTTAGAGGTTGTTGTGAGCTTTGTCACGCTATGGCAATCTACCAAGGGCAATATAGTAAAACTCTATCTTTTCAAAAAAAATAAAATAAATAACAAAAGACCCACAATTTTTCAGTACCAAGGAAGGGCAAGTAAATAATAACAAGATGAAAGCAGGGCCAAGCATTCCCTGGCACTGTGGGCCCCGTTCCTTCAGAACCAAGCACTTTCAGGGACCCTGGGAGATATGCTAATTTAAAGAAGGAAAATACCTGCAAACCAGCTTGGTTTATATCTGTATCTATGACTACGTGTTTGAAAATATGTTTTTAATAATTTTTGAACAGAGGAAGTACCCACAGAGGTAAAAGTGCATGTGACGGTGATATGATTGGTGGAAACTTGGCAGCGGTATAGAAGATCCTCGGTGGAATTGTGCTGAGGGAGAGAATCCTGACCTCAAAAGGTGTATGCCATAGGATACCATTTCTAAATTCTAGAAAATGGAAAGCAACAGGGACAGAAAGTAGATCAGTGCTCATGTAGGGCAGCATTAGGGAAGGAATCTGATGAAGAATCAGAAAGGGCCGTCCAGAGGCCTTTGTAGCAGTGAGGTTCTTTATATTGATTGTGGGAATGTTTTCCAGGGAGCATAAAATACCCAAGTGTGTCTAATTGCACACATTAAATATGGTCACATGATTGTGCATTAGTTATCCTATGGTTAGAAGAGACTAAGAGGGTACAGCCAAGAGAACAGGTATGGAAGCTGCAAACTCACACAAGGGTGACATAAATCTGGGACATCCTGGAATCAGGAAGAGGATGGATGATATGGAACTGCCACCTCAAAACTTCCTTGAACTTCCTTACAAAAAGATTCTGTATATCAAGCTGATAAGGAGCAGGGTTTTCTGTTTCCTTGGGGACAATTTTTCTAGAAATAGATTTCTGTGAATAACAGAAAAGGTGGAGCTTCCACTCCCAGGTGGCACCTGTGGGTTCTGCTGTGTCCATGTGGCAGCAGCAACAGCAGCAGAAGCCACAGGCCAGGCCTGAGCAGCAGCTGCTGGGTTTACACCCTCTTGGGGGGTGAAAAGGAGATTTTTGTCTCACTACCCCATGGGCCTGGAGCACTGTGGGTGCACCCAGGCTGCTGTCATAGGACTGACAGAAATAATCAGCCTCATTGTCACTCTGGAGTCCCGTGATGGTCAGGGAGCCTGAGCTGCTAGACTTGCAGGCAGAGAATCTGTCAGGGACCCCTGACGATCTATTGCTCTTACCATAGATGATGGATTTAGGGGCTGTTCCCTGGAGCTGCTGGTACCAGTTCACATAAATACCACACCCGATGTTGCTGCTGCTTCCCAAGCAGGAGATGGTGACCATCTTCCCCAGGGATCCAGACATCGATGACGGCTGAGTCTGCACAGACTGGGCCCAGGACCCTGGAAGGGTGAGACACAGACATGGTGATTCTGGGTCTGGAGAGAAAAGAAGAGAGCAGGGGCCCAGGGTCTCCCCAGGGCCCTTCTCCTGGCCCATGTCTGGTCACCTGTTCAGTGAGTCAGGAGGGTGAGGAGGAGATGGGACCAGGTCATGGTGGAGACTGTCCTGAGTCCTGATTTCTGTGCCCACAGCTGAGGCACAGCTCCCCCAGGTCTGACTGTCTCCTTTTCATACCTTGAGAAGGGAGGCCCCATTCTCCATGCAAATGATCCCCCAGCTTTCTGATCCCACCCTGGGCTGTGGTCAGGCCCCTCTGCCTGAGTGTCAGGGGTGGGGCTGTTTGGTCCCAGGGGGTGGGTTGGTCAGAACTGTGATCCTGAGCAGAGGGCACCAGGCACACCAGATGGCTGATCCCAGCTCTGCTCACACCCAGACCCCCAATAACAGACCTCCAACTCCCCCTGGTGCCCAGACCCTGCTGATACAGGATCATGTGACAAAGTGATCACAGCCTCCCAGAGCCAACATTCCCCACACTGCTCTGTTCACTACATTCAGGACTTGGCTGGCAGCCTCCACTGTGTCCTCCCCAGTTGCTCAGAGTCTTCATGGTCTACAGGGCTCCTCAGGGTGAATCTGTCTCTGGCTTGCTGGGCTGATTTTTTGTTGGGACTGAGGTGGGGTCTTGATACACAGTCCTCATAGGGCAGAGTCAGGTTAGATCAGTGACAGGCTCCCATGGACACCCTTCCCTGGCTGCACTCCAAGACAGGTTCTTCCCTTTCATGCATTTCCTGTCTGGTGGCCAGAGTTCTCCTCCAGCTTTGGATCCCACAGCAATGAGGACAGCAAGTGATCTTCTCTGTAGGGATGGTAATGTGCTGGGGGCAGCTGAGCATGCATTCCAGAGAGTTCTGCGGTGGAAATCTTCACTGTCTTTACTTCTATTCACTTGAACACAACAATCATCGCTGCACTTTGACTGGTAACTGAGCTAGAAATCTGTTACAAGCAAAAAACACGGTATAAGAGACTAAGTGACATTATTTGAAGTATTTTTTTAGGACCAGTCATGGTGGTAAACACAGTAACATTGGAGATGTTACAAGGTAAATTTTAAAATTACTTGGACCTGGTTCCAGAGGAGCCTGAATCGTGAGAGCCTTTGGGATCAACAGCTCGAGATAGAGAGTGAAGGAAAAACATGGTTTGTACTCAGGAATGAGTGCTGGCAATCTGTTTTTTTTTTTTTTTTTTTTTTTTTGAGACAGAGTCTCCTATTGGCATGCCTGGTAGAGTGCCATGGCATTGTGGCTCACAGTAACCTCAACTCCTGGGCTTAAGTGATTATCTTTCCTCCACCCCACAACTGAGGTTGCTGGGACTACAGGAACCTGCCAGAATGCCCGGCTATTTTTAGACACAGGGTCTCGCTCTGGCTCAGGCTGGTCTTGAATTTGTGAGCTCAGTCAATAATGTATTGCACCCCCCCCCCGAGTGCTTGGATTACATGCGTGAGCCATTGCGCCCAACCTGTCAATATGTGTCATAAGGAGAAAAAATTAATCTCTGTCCTGAAAAAACATGCTTTTTATGTTGTTTTGTCAAAAAAATCCATCTTCTGCAAAAGGATAATCCCATTTCCTAAAATTCTAAGAAGGAACAAATGTTTGTGTATGCCTGGGAAAGTGCTTTCAGTCTATGCAGCAGACTGTCACCATGTTTTATTTTGGGAGGTCACCTGCCTTAGAGAAGGACAGCAGCACTGTCAGCTTGACATCTCCATTGCTGAGTTCATCACACTTTGGTCTCGTTACTGTGATTTTTGTGAAAGTTTTAATGCATGATGTTTTAAAAATAGGTTAATGAATATGTAAAGCACTCACCTAAATAAAATAGGTCCATATACCTACATGAAAAGATTCCTTTTACTTATGTGTGAATGTCGAACACATCAGTCATGGCGGTTGTGTTCATAGGCATAATTCTTGCATATATTTGCATTCATAAGCATAACATGATTTTCAGTCACGTTTATTCTTTTAACAGGAAGTTTTGACATTTGACTGTGTTTAAAGCATTATGAGATATTTTGTGATGTTTTATTCATTATCATGTAGAAACAGGTGCTTGCCACCTGTGTTTCATCAGCATTGCTTTGTCTTTGATGATGCAGTGTGAATTTCCAGTGAATTGTATTGTCCTTTAAATCTCACTTTATTTTTATTTTTAAAATTTACTCTGGTAGGCTGGGCTGAGTGACTCACACCTGTAGTATTTTTGTTTCCTTCTTTCTTTGTTTCTTTCTTTCTTTCCTTCCTTCCTTCCTTTCTTACTTTCTTTCTTGACAGAGTCTCAGTATGTCACACTCAGTAGAATGCTGTGGTGTTATACCTCACAGCAACCTCAAACTTTTAAGTGATTCTCTTGCCTCATCCTCCCAAGTAGCTGGGATTACAGGCACTCACCACAACACCTGTGTTTTGTTGTTGCTATTGTTGTAGTTGTCATTGTTTGGCAGACCTGGTCCAGGTTCTAACCTGCCAGCCTTAGTGTATGTGGCTGGTGCCCTAGCTGCTGAGCTAGAGGTTCTGGGCCTCACATTTGTATTCTTAGCTCTCTGGGAGGCTGAGACAAGTGGATTGCTTGACCTTACTAGTTTGAGAGCAACTTGAGCAAAAGCAAGATCCTATTTCTACTAACAAATATATTAAAATTAGCTGGGCATTGTGGAGGTCACTTGCAGTCCCAGCTTCCCTGGAGGCTGAGGCAAGAGAATCTCTTGAACACAAAAGTTTGAATTTTCTGTGAGCTATGATGATGCCATGGCAGTCAACCCTAAGGCAACAGAGTGAGACTCTGTCTCAAGAAAAAAATAACTCTATTTATTATTATTTTAGAGATAGTATCTCGCTCTACAGGCTGCAGTGCACTGGCATATCATAGTTCGTTGCAGCCTTGAACTCCTGGCCTCAAATGGTCCTCCTGCCTCAGCCTCCCAAGTAGCCAGGACTGCAGGTGCCTGCCATCATTTGTAGTTAAGTTTTTATTTATTTATTTATTTATTTATTTATTGTAGAGACAGGGTCTCCCTGTGTTGCCCAGACTGCTTTAGTTACTCTTGGCCTCAAGTGATCCTCCTGCCTTGGCTTCTCAAAGTGCTGGAATTACTACTCTCACTTGAATAAACAGGGCTTTACCTCAACTGAGCACTCTCTCACTCACAGGACAAGGCTGCCTGTGGTCTCCTCGGAGCCCATGGGCACTTTCCTTACTGGTATTTGCCCTCAGCTGTCCAGCTGAGGACAGAGCGAGGACATGGTGCATGGGTGACTCTCTCCCAGTTCAGGCACCTTCTGGGCCCAGCATCATGTGGCCAGCACAGTGAAAGGCAGGTCTGCTTTTGGCAAATAATTATGAGCACTTATCTTGTGTTTGGTGCTTTGTTTGGCAAAGGATGTATCTTGCTGAACTAGCCAGCCTTGTTCCTGCCTCCATGGGGAGCTGCCTCTTGTGCGGACACATGGGGGTGTGAGTCACTCCTGGGTGTCCCTTCCTGTCCTTCACCCTTATGGGCAGGGTGGCTAGTGGGGCCACTGTGGCACTCAGGGTCCCACAGGGGATGGAGGTTGGTAGGATCACAGGGCAGGAGGGACGAAGGAGCTGAGGGAGTAAGTGTTGGGTTAAAGTGAAGGTGATGAGAACATCATGAGCGATGAGATTTGGCTGGGGGTGGCGATCAGGGACTGAGGGGTTAGGATTCAGAAAGGAGCAGGCGCTGTGCAGGGCTGGTGTTCTAGTAATCCAGGAAGAGGAACTGTCAGATGGGGGAGCTTGCTGACTGGGGGTGCTGATCCACCTTGGTTGCTGGGCTGGCGGGAGGACGTCTGGAGCCCTGCCCTAGAGGGGTGGCAGGAGGAATGCAGGACACTGAGAGGAAACACCCACCTCCCTTCAGGACAGACTGGAGGAGGAGTTTGAGGTGGAGACCTCCTCATTGTACACGCCCTTCTGTGAAATGTCATCAGACACAAACTTGTTAGTTTGTAAATTCCTGTCAGAACATAAACATAATATAAACATAATGTTTTTGGTTTAATTAACCTGCAAGATATCAGCCAGTATATCCCTAACCCATGAAGTTTTCTATTTTTTTTTTTTTTTTATTGTTGGAGATTCATTGAGGGTACAATAAGCCAGGTTACACTGATTGCAATTGTTAGGTAAAGTCCCTCTTGCAATCATGTCTTGCCCCCATAAAGTGTGACAAACACCCCTTCCTCCATCCCTCTTTCTGCTTCCCCCCCCATAACCTTAATTGTCATTAATTGTCCTCATATCAAAATTGAGTACATAGGATTCATGCTTCTCCATTCTTGTGATGCTTTACTAAGAATAATGTCTTCCACTTCCATCCAGGTTAATACGAAGGATATAAAATCTCCATTTTTTTTAATGGCTGAATAGTATTCCATGCTGTACATATACCACAGCTTTTTAATCCATTCCTGTGTTGGTGGGCATTTAGGCTGTTTCCACATTTTGGCGATTGTAAATTGAGCTGCAATAAACAGTCTAGTACAAGTGTCCTTATGATAAAAGGATTTTTTTTCCTTCTGGGTAGATACTCAGTAATGGGATTGCAGGATCAAATGGGAGGTCTAGCTTGAGTGCTTTGAGGTTTCTCCATACTTCCTTCCAGAAAGGTTGTACTAGTTTGCAGTCCCACCAGCAGTGTAAAAGTGTTCCCTTCTCTCCACATCCATGCCAGCATCTGCAGTTTTGAGATTCTGTGATGTGGGCCATTCTCACTGGGGTTAGATTATATCTCAGGGTTGTTTTGATTTGCATTTCTCTAATATATAGAAATGATGAACATTTTTTCATGTGTTTTTTAGCCATTCGTCTGTCATCTTTATATAAAGTTCTATTCATGTCTCTTGTCAATTGATATATGGGATTGTTGGCTTTTTTCATGTGGATTAATTTGAGTTCTCTATAGATCCTAGTTACCAAGCTTTTGTCTGATTGAAAATATGCAAATATCCTTTCCCATTGTGTAGGTTGTCTCTTTGCTTTGGTTATTGTCTCCTTAGCTGTACAGAAGCTTTTCAGTTTAATGAATTCCCATTTGTTCATTTTTGTTGTTGTTGCAATTGCCATGGCAGTCTTCTTCATGAAGTCTTTCCCGAGGCCAATATCTTCCAGTGTTTTTCCTATGCTTTCTTGGAGGATTTTTATTGTTTCATGCCTTAAATTTAAGTCCTTTATCCATCTTGAATCAATTTTTGTGAGTGGGGAAAGGTGTGGGTCCAGTTTCAGTCTTTTACATGTAGACATCCAGTTCTCCCAACACCATTTATTGAATAGGGAGTCTTTCCCGCAAGGTATGTTCTTGTTTGGTTTATCGAAGACTAGGTGGTTGTAAGATGTTAGTTTCATTGCTTGGTTTTCAATTCGATTCCAAGTGTCTATGTCTCTGTTTTTGTGCCCGTACCATGCTGTCTTGAGCACTATGGCTTTGTAGTACAGACTAAAATCTGGTATGCTGATGCCCCCATCTTTTTTTTTTTTTTAGAAAGAACTGCCTTAGGTATACGGGGTTTTTTCCGGTTCCGTACAAAATGCAGAATCATTTTTTCCAAATCTTGAAAGTACGATGTTGGTATTTTGATAGGAATGGCATTGAATAGGCAGATTGCTTTGGGAAGTATAGACATTTTAACATTGTTGATTATTCCCGTCCATGAGCATGGTATGTACTTCCATTTGTTAATATCCTCTGCTATTTCCTTTCTGAGGATTTCATAGTTTTCTTTATAGAGGTCCTTCACCTCCTTTGTTAGGTATATTCCTAGGTATTTCATTTTCTTTGACACTATGGTGAAGGGAGTTGTGTCCTTAATTAGCTTCTCATCTTGACTGTCATTGGTGTATACAAAGGCTACTGACTTGTGGACATTGATTTTATATCCTGAAACATTACTGTATTTGTTGATGAGTTCTAGGAGTCTTGTGGTTGAGTCTTTGAGGTTTTCTAAGTATAAGATCATGTCGTCAGCAAAGAGGGAGAGTTTGACCTCCTCTGCTCCCATTTGGATTCCCTTTATTTCCTTGTCTTGCGTAATTGTATTGGCTAGAACTTCCAACACTATGTTGAATAGTAAAGATGACAGAGGACAACATTGTCCAGTTCCAGTTCTAAGAGGAAAAGCTTTCGGTTTTACTCCATTCAGTAAAATATTGGCTGTGGGTTTGTCATAGATACCTTCAATCAGTTTTAGAAATGTGCCACCTATGCCTATACTCTTCAGTGTTCTAATTAGAAAAGGATGCTGGATTTTATCAAATGCTTTTTCTGCATCTATTGAGAGGATCATGTGATCTTTATTTTTGCCTCTGTTAATATGGTGGATAACATTTATGGACTTGCGTATGTTAAACCAGCCTTGCATCCTTGGGATGAAGCCTACTTGATCATTGATGAATGACTTTTTTGATGATAAGCTGTAATCTATTGGCTAGGATTTTGTTGAGAATTTTTGCATCTATATTCATGAGTGAGAGTGGTCTGAAATTCTCCTTTTTGTTTGGGTCTTTTCCATGTTTTGGGATCAGGGTGATGTTTGCTTCATAGAATGTGTTGGGGAAGATTCCTTCTTCCTCAATTTTTTGGAATAATTTCTGCAGTACAGGAATTAGCTCTTCCTTGAAGTTTTGATGGAATTCTGGAGTGAAGCCATCTGGACCAGGGCATTTTTTGGTTGGAAGCTTTTTTATTGTTTCTTTGATCTCAGTGCTTGAAATTGGTCTGTTCTGGAGCTCTATTTCTTCCTGGCTGAGTCTAGGGAGAGGGTGTGATTGCAAATATTTATTCATTTCCTTCACATCGCCAAATTTCTGGGCATAGAGTTTCTGGTAGTATTCAGAGATGATCTCTTGTATCTCTGTGGGATCAGTTGTTATTTCCCCTTTATCATTTCTGATTGAGGTTACTAGAGATTTTACTTTGCTATTTCTCGTTAGTCTGGCCAATGGTTTATCTATTTTATTTATTTTTTCAAAAAACCAACTCCTTGTTTCATTAATTTTCTGAATGATTCTTTTGTTTTCAAGTTCATTGATCTCTAATTTGATTTTGGATATTTGTTTTCTTCTACTGAGTTTAGGCTTATTTTGTTCTTCTTTTTCCAATTCCATAAGATCTCTTGTGAGATTGTTGATGTGCTCTCTTTCTGTTTTTCGAATGTAGTCATCTAAAGCGATGAATTTTCCTCTCAAAACTGCTTTTGCAGTATCCCACAGGTTTTGGTAGCTTGGATCTTCATTGTTGTTATGCTCAAGGAAGTTAGTGATTTCCTGTTTTATTTCTTCCTGCTCCCATCTGTTATTCAACAGAAGATTGTTTAATTTCCATGCCTTTGGGTGGGGTCGAGCATTTTTGTTAGAGTTGAGTTCCACCTTTAGTGCCTTATGGTCTGAGAAGATACAAGGTAAAATTTCAATTATTTTGTTTCTGTTGATATTTGTTTCATGTCCCAGGATATGATCAATTTTGGAGAATGTTCCATGGGGTGATGAGAAGATTGTATATTCTTTGTCTTTGGAGTGTAGTGTTCTATATGAATCTATCAAGCACAGTTGTTCTAGGGTCTCATTTAAATCTCTTATATCTTTGTTTAATTTCTGTTTAGAGGATCCGTCCAGCTCTGTAAGAGGAGTGTTAAAGTCCCCTGTTATTCTGGTATTATCAGATATCATATTGCTCAGACTGAGTAAGGTCTGTTTCAAGAATCTGGGAGCATTTAAATTGTGTGCATAAATATTTAAAATTGAAATGTCTTCTTGTTGTATTTTCCCTTGACCAATATAAAGTTACCATCTTTGTCTTTTTTGACTTTAGTTGCTTTAAATCCACATGTATCTGAAAATAAGATTGCAACTCCTCTTTTCTTCTGAATTCCATTTGCCTGAAAAATTGTCTTCCAACCCTTGACTCGGAGCTTTAATTTGTCTTTTGAAGCCAGGTGTGTTTCTTGCAGACAGCAAATGGATGGCTTGTGTTTTTTAATCCAGTCAGCCAATCTATGTCTCTTCATTGGGAATTTCAAGCCATTAACATTTCTTGAGATAATTGATAAGTGTGGTAGTATTCTATTCGTCTTATTTTGTGATAGTCCATTGCTTAGTTTTATCTTTTGCATCAGTGTGGAGGTTAGGTTCTGTCCTTTAATTTCTGAGTTCTTATTTTGCTGCTGATCCATTGTGGTGGTCAGTGTGCAGAACAGATTGAAGTATTTCCTGTAGAGCTGGTCTTGTGTTGAATTTCCTCAATGTTTATATATCCGTAAATGATTTGATTTCTCTGTCAATTTTTAAGCTTAGCTTAGCAGGGTAGAGAATTCTGGGCTGGAAATTGTTCTGTTTAAGTAGATTGAAGGTAGGTGACCATTGTCTTCTTGCTTGGAAAGTTTCATTAGAGAAGTCTGTGGTCACTCTGATGGATTTGCCCCTGTAGGTCAACTGTTGCTTACTCCTGGCAGCTTGCAGAATCTTTTCTTTTGTCTTGACTTTGGACAGGTTCATCACAATGTGTCTTGGAGAAGCTCAGTTAGAGTTGAGGCCACCTGCGGTCCGATATCCCTCTGAAAGCAGTGTGTCAGACTCTTTGCTGATATTTGGGAAATTTTCTTTTATAATATTCTCTAGTATGGCTTCCATTCCTCTGGGGCATTCTTCTTCACCTTCTGGGATTCCTATAACTCGTATGTTGGAACGCTTCATAAAGTCCCATAATTCTGATAGTGAACATTCTGCTTTCTCTCTCTTCTTTTCTGCCTCTTTTACTATCTGAGTTATCTCAAGAACTTTGTCTTCTACCTCTGAAATTCTTTCTTCTGCATGGTCTAACCTGTTGCGGATACTTTCCATTGCATCTTTAAGTTCCCTATTCGACTGTTTCAGCTCCTTCAGCTCTGTTATATCCTTTTTATATTCTTCATATCATTCATCTCTTATTTGATTCTGTTTTTGTATTTCCTTTTGGTTATTTTCCACTTTATTAGCAGTTTCCTTCATTGTTTCCATCATTTCTTTCATTGTTTTCAACATGTGTATTCTAAATTCCCTTTCTGTCATTCCTAACATTTGTTTATAGGTGGAATCATCTGCAGAAGCTACGTCATTGTCCCTTGGTGGGGTTGTTCTGGAGTGGTTCTTCATGTTGCCTGGAGTTTTCTGCTGATTCTTCCTCATGAGTGATTTCTTTTATCTGCTTCCTTGCTCTAATTTTCCTTTCACTTCCTCTTTCTCTTTAAGTTCTCGTGCCTGTGGACGTTTTTCCACTGTTTTAGTCCTCCTCTTTAGGTCCAGAAGTCTCTCGCTGACTCCCTGTATCCTCACAGGGGTGATGATAGGCAGATCCCACCAGCCAGAGATGCCTGGAGTCCTATCTCCCCAGACTCACGGTGCCCAGATGCAAGGAAGCTGTTATTCGACTGCCATCTTGCTCCGCCTCCAGTTTGGCTTAATAATTAAAATTCAATAAATCTAATACACTATACATTAACGAAAAAGAAAGGTATATGATAATCTCAAAAGCTGCAGGAAAAGTATTTGATAAAATTCATCTTCCACGCATCATAGAAACTCTTAAAAACTAGTAATAAAATGACATGTCATCAATCACATAGGGCCATCTAAAAAATACCTACAATATATCCTTGGACCTCTGTACTTTTTGGGAAAAGACTGAATGATTTTCTGTAAGAATTGTAGTAATATGAGAGAATGATGGGAAGATGGCGGACTGAAGCCAGCTTTCCACAGAGACTCCCATCCTGAAGGAGAGTTAGGGGATGAAAATTTAATAAGTAACCTGATGGATTCGAGCAACACCAAGTGAAAAAGTTGAAGAACGCACATCAACCCCGCTGAGGAGAGCTGCAACCACAAGGAAACAAACAAAATGTACAAAATCCATCACCAAGTGGACGGAAGTCCCCACTCCCCCACCTGATCAGATTAAGGTCCCCACAAACAAAAGGGCAGAAATCAAAGGCCCTCCCACTACGCTTCACAGGAGAGACCTACTACAAACTGGACATAACTCCCTTACTAGGATGCCTAGGCATTCTCCTGCCAGGCTTAAAACTGTATAAATCTGTAAATATCCTTTGCTGGCAATTCTGAGATCCCAGCACTTCCCTCCACTCTCTCTGAGGTCTGAAAGCCTGTTTCCCAGCATTTCGCATTCTTGGGTGACTCCTAAAGGGGAGAGGACAGTCCCTGAACTGCGGCTGGTCAGCGCTAATTCTGGGGCACGGGAGAGAGGTGAGGACAGTCAGTGGAGGGAGACCCTCACCAGGGCGGCACTTCCCGCAGGCGAGGTGCAGCAGCCCTCCTTGGGCAACAATACAAATAGGCATATAACTGAGTCAAACTCTGTGACCTCACTACCAGCTGCTCTGAGCTCCCTGCTGTTCTGAGCTCCTGGCACAATCCCAGCCCTCGCTGTGTGGTCCGGAGACCTGAGCGCCTGCCATGTGGCCGGGCAGGGAACTGGGGGGAGCGGAGTCTGTTCGCTGCCCAGCGGTTCTGGGCTCCAGCTGCTCCCCCCACCGCACCCCCACTCTGAAACCTGAAGGCTTGAGCTGCAGCGGTACAACTGGGCGAGAGACTGGGAGAAACTGAATTTGCTCGTTGCCAACTGGCTCCCTGCAGCTCTGAGCCCTTGCTGGCTCTAGGCTCCCAGCGCTCCCCCCACCTCACTCTGTGGTCTAGAGACCTGGGCACCTGCCCTATGGCCGGGCAGGGAACTGGGTGGAGCCAAGTCTGTTCGCTGCCCTGCGGATCTGGGCTCCAGCCGCTCCCCCCACCCCACCCTCACTCTGAAGCCTGGAGGCTTGGGCTGCGGCGGTACCGTGGAGCCAAAGATTGGGAGGAATTGAGTGAGCTTGCTGCTGGTGGTTCTGAGCTCCCAGCACCTCACCCCACCCTCACTCTGGGATCTGGAGGCCTGTCAAACTGGAGTCCAGATTCTTGAGGGATTTGTCAGGGCGTGGACAGTGCCCGAACTGTGGCTGGTCAGTCCTGACTCTGGAACACAGGAGTGAGGCTGGGGGAGACCCACATCAGAGCGGCAGTTCCCTGAGGTGGCTGTAGCCATACACCCTGCTTCCCTGGGCAATCAGAGGAGGCCACCCCTGAATATAGGATTTGCCTGAGGTGACTCACAGAACCTGGAAACATCCAGGGTAGGGCCGACTCAGAGAACTGAGACTTCAACCCAGAGTAAGTGCTTCACTGGGGTCAAACAGAATCCAGCTGACAATAAGTCAGAACCACTCAGCCCCACCACACCAGTCAAGGCCCCAGTCTCTCAGGCTACAACACTGAATGGACCCTCAAAAGAACCCTAGGGGAAAAATCAAAGGGAGTAAAACAACCATGGGGTGGAATCAGCGGAAAATCTCCGGTAACATGAATAACCAGAATAGATCAACCCCCCCCAAGGAAAGAAATGGTGGATGTAATTGAAGATCCCATTCATAAACAACTGGCAGACATGTCAGAAATCGAATTCAGAATTTGGATTGCATACAAGATTGATAAAATGGAATTAAGAATCCGAGGAGAAATTCAAAAGTTGTCTCAAGAATTTAACGAATTTAAAGACAAAAACACCAAAGACGGGGGGCGCTTGTGGCTCAGTGAGTGGGGCGCCGGCCCCATATGCTGAGGGTGGCGGGTTCAAACCCAACCCCGGCCAAACTGCAACAAAAAAATAGCCGGGCATTGTGGCGGGCGCCTGTAGTCCCAGCTGCTCGGGAGGCTGAGGCAAGAGAATCGCGTAAGCCCAAGAGTTAGAGGTTGCTGTGAGCCATGTGACGCCATGACACTCTACCCAAGGGCGGTATAGTGAGACTCTGTCTCTACAAAAAAATAAAATAAAATAAAACCACCAAAGACTTAGACACACTGAAGCAAGAACTTGCAGCCCTGAAAGATATGAAAAATACAGTAGAATCCCTTAGTAACAGAATGGACCAAGCAGAAGAAAGGATTTCTGACATTGAAGATAAAGCCTTCGAACACTCCCAAAATCTCAAAGAGGAAGAGAAATGGAGAGCAAATATGGATCATTCTCTTAGAGAGCTCTGGGATAATTCGAAGAAGGCAAATATATAAATAATAGGAGTTCTGGAAAACGATGAAGTGGCCTTGCTGGGCACAGAGGCCCTTCTGCATGAAATTATGAAAGAGAATTTTCCAGACACGCCTAGAGATCCTGAAATTCAGATAGCAGATAGTTTCAGAACTCCAGCACGACTCAACCCCAATAAGTCATCCGCCAGACATATCATAATTAGCTTCACTAAAGTCAACATGAAGGAGAAAACGCTGAAGGTTATCAGGCGAAAGAAAGCCATTACCTACAAAGGTAAGAACATTAGAATGACTGTAGATCTCTCTGCTGAAACTTTTCAAGCCAGAAGAGGGTGGTCATCGACTTTTAATCTCCTAAAGCAAAATAACTTTCAACCCCGGATCTTGTACCCAGCTAAACTGAGTTTCATTCATCTATGATGGAGAAATTAAATACTTTAATGACATTCATATGTTGAAGAAATTTGCCACAACCAAACCAGCTCTTCAGGATATTCTCAGACCTATCCTCCATAATGACCAACCCAGTCCTCTACTACAAATGTAAACTCACTCAGAAACTTTTGATCAAAATCAACTTCTACAATGGTGAAAAGATTAAAATTATCCACTGGAATTTTGAAAAACTCGATACCCAAAATATCACCAAACTTATCATTAATCTCCATTAATGTGAATGGCTGAAACTGTCCTCTAAAGTGACATAGATTAGCTGACTGGATACAAAAACTCAGACGAGATATCTGTTGCTTACAAGACTCACATCTTAACATAAAAGACAAATACAGACTCAGGGTGAAAGGATGGTCATCCATATTTCAGGCAAATGGTAACCAGAAAAAAGCAGGTGTTGCAATTTTATTTGCAGATAGAATAGGCTTTAAACCACCAAAGTAAGGAAGGACAAGAATGGTCACTTCATATTTGTTGAGAGTAATACTCAATATGATGAGATTTCAATTATTAATATCTATGCACCCAATCAGAATGCACCTCAATTCATAAGAGAAACTCTAACAGACATGAGCAACTTGATTTCCTCCAGCTCCATAATAGTCAGAGATTTTAACACTCCTTTGGCAGTGAGGGATCGATCCTCCAACAAAAAGCTGAGTAAAGAAATCTTAGATTTAAACCTAACCATCCAATATTTAGATTTAGCAGACATCTACAGAACATTTCATCCCAACAAAACTGAATACACATCAGCTGATACTTCTCATCAGCTCACGGAACTTACTCCAAAATCAGTCACATCTTAGGTCACAAATCTAACCTCAGTAAATTTAAAGGAATAGAAGTTATTCCATGCATCTTCTCAGACCATCATGGAATAAAACTTGAGCTGAGTAACAACAGGAATCTACATACTCATACAAAAACATGGAAGTTAAATAACCTCATGCTGAATGATAGCTGGGTCAGAGATGAGATCAAGAATGAAATTGGCAAAGTTTTGGAACAAAACGATAATGAAGACACGAACTATCAGAACCTCTGGGACACCGCAAAGGCATTTCTAAGGGGGTAATTTATAGCGCTGCAAGCCTTCCTCAGGAGAATCGAAAGAGAGGAAGTTAACAACTTAATGGGACGTCTCAAGCAACTGGAAAAGGAAGAATACTCCAACCCCAAACCCAGTAAAAGAAAAGAAATAACGAAAATCAGAGCAGAACTAAATGAAATTGAAAAGAAAAGAACAATACAACAGATCAATAAATCAAAAAGCTGGTTTTTTGAAAAGGTCAAAAAAAGAGATAAACCATTGGCCAACCTAATCAGGAAAAAAAGAGTAAAATCTCTAATCTCATCAATCAGAAATAGCAAAGACAAAATAACAACGGACTCCTCAGAAATCCAAAAAATCCTTAATGAATATTACAAGAAACTTTACTCTCAGAAATATGAAAATCTGAAGGAAATGGACCGATACTTGAAGCTCGTCACCTTCCAAGACTTAACCAGAATCAAGTGGAAATGTTGAACAGGCCCGTTTCAAGTTCGGAAATAACATGAACCATACAAAACCTCCCCAAAAAGAAAAGTCTGGGACCAGATGGATTCACATCAGAATTCTACCAAACCTTTAAAGAGGAATTAGTACCTATATTACTCAAACTGTTCCAAAATGTAGAAAAAGAAGGAAGACTCCCCAACACGTTCTATGAAGCAAACATCACCCTGATCCCAAACAGGAAAAGACCCAACAAGAAAAGAAAATTATAGACCAATATCACTAATGAATATAGATGCAAAAATATTCAACAAGATCCTAACAAACAGAATCCAGCAACATATCAAACAAATCATACATCATGATCAAGTTGGCTTTATCCCAGGGTCTCAAGGCTGGTTCAATATACGTAAATCTATAAATGTAATTCAGTACATAAACAAAGTAAAAAACAAAGATCATATGATCCTCTGAATCGATGCAGAAAAAGCTTTGGATAACATCCAACATCCCTTCATGATCAGAACACTTGACAAAATCGGTATAGAAGGGACATTTTTTTTTTTTTTGGCCGGGGCTGGGTTTGAACCCTCCATCTCCGGCATATGGAACCGGCGCCCTACTCCTTGAGCCACAGGTGCCACCCAGAAGGGACATTTCTTAAACTGATAGAGGCCATCTACAGCAAACTGACAGCCAATATCATATTGAACTGAGTTAAATTGGAATCATTTCCACTCAGATCAGGAACCAGACAAGGCTGCCCATTGTCTCCATTGCTTTTTATCATTGTAATGGAAGTTTTAGCCACTGCAATTAGGGAAGAAAAGGCGATCAAGGGCATCCACATAGGGTCAGAAGAAATCAAACTTTCGCTCTTTGCAGATGATATGATTGTATATCTGGAAAACACTAGGGACTCGACTACAAAACTCTTAGAAGTGATCAAGGAATACAGCAACGTCTCAGGTTACAAAATCAACATTCATAAATCAGTAGCCTTTATATATACCAACAATAGTCAAGCTGAAAAAAACAATTAAGGACTCTATCCCATTCACAGTAATGCCAAAGAAGATGAAATATTTGGGAGTTTATCTAACAAAGGATGTGAAAGATCTCTATAAAGAGAACTATGAAACTCTAAGAAAAGAGATAGCTGAGAATGTTAATAAATGGGAAAACATACCATGCTCATGGCTGGGAAGAATCAACATTGTTAAAATGTCCATACTACCCAAAGCAATATATAACTTCAATGCAATCCCTATCAAAGTTCCACTGTCATACTTTAAAGATTTTGAAAAAACAATACTTCGTTTTATATGGAACCAAAACAAAAAAACCTCGAATAGCCAAGACATTACTCAAAAATAAAAACAAAGCAGGAGGAATTACGCTTCCAGTAGATGTCTGGAACAGAATAGAGAACCAAGAGATGAACCCACCTACTTACCATTATTTAATCTTTGACAAGCCAATTAAAAACATCCAGTGGGGAAAAGATTCCCTATTTAACAAATGGTGCCGGGTGAACTGGCTGGCAACCTGTAGAAGACTGAAAGCACTAACCAAGATAGACTCTTACTGGATTAAAGACCTAAACTTAAGACATGAAACTATAAAAATACTAGAAGAGAGTGCAGGGAAAACCCTTGAAGAAATTTGGTTGGGTGAGTTTTTTATGAGAAGGACCCATTGGCGATTGAAGCAGCTTCAAAAATACACTTTTGGGACTTGATCAAACTAAACTGCACAGCCAAGAACACAGTAAGTAAAGCAAGAAAACAGCCCTCAGAATGGGAGAAGATATTTGCTGGTTATGTCTCTGACAAAGGTTTAATAACCAGAATCCACAGAGAACTCAAACGCATTAGTAAGAAAAGAACAAGGAATACCATCACAGGCTAGGCAAGAGACTTGAAAAGAAACTTCTCCGAAGAAGACAGGCGAGCAGCCTTCAGACATATGAAAAAATGCTCATCATCTTTAATCATCACAGAAATGCAAATCAAAACTACTTTGAGATATCATCTAACTCCAGTGAGACTAGCCTATATCACAAAATCTCAAGACCAGAGATGTTGGCGTGGATGTGGAGAAAAGGGAACACTTTTGCACTGCTGGTTGGAATGCAAAAAATACATCCCTTTTGGAAAGATATATGGAGAACACTTAGAGATCTAAAAATAGATCTGCCATTCAATCCTGTAATCCCTCTTCTGGGCATATACCCAGAAACCAAAAACCACATCATAACAAAGATATTTGTACCAGAATCTTTATTGCAGCCCTATTCATAATTGCTAAGTCATGGAAAAAACCCAAGTGCCCATCAATCCTCGAATGGATTAACAAATTGTGGTATATGTACACCATGGAATACTATGCAGCCTTGAAGAAAGATGGAGACTTTACCTCTTTCATGTTTACCTGGATGGAGCTGGAACATATTCTTCTCAGTAAAGTGTCTCAAGAATGGAAGAAAAAGTATCCAATGTATTCACCCCTACTATGAAACTAACTTAGGACCTTCACATGAAAGCTATAACCAAGTTACAACCTAAGAACAGGGGGAAGGGGGAAAACGTGGGAGGGAGGGGGGAAGTGGGTCGAGGGAGGAGGATTGAAAGGATCACACCTGTGGTGTGTCTTACAAGGGTACATGTGAGGCTTGGAAAATGTGGAATGTAAATGTCTTGGAAAAGTAACTAAGAAAATGCCGGGAGGGCTATGTCAACTAATGAGGTGAAAATGTGTCAAATATTCTATGAACCAAGTGTATGGTGCCCCATGATCATATTGATGTACACAGCTATGATTTAATAAAAATAAATAAATAAATAAATAAAAGAATTGTAGTAATATATGTCATAGCTTTTATAATAATGTAAGAAAAAATAAGCATAAAGAATAGAAGGAAATGAAGTGAAATTGTCTTTATTTGATGAAAATATTATTGCAATCATAAAAAATAGAAAGGAATACTTCTATGCTTCTATGGGAAAACTAGTAGAACTAATAAGTAAATATAGTAAAGTTATATAAGAAGTGTAACATTGCAGATTTTATTTAAAAACAATTATCATTCATCACGTTTGGCACACTTTAAATGCCTAGTAATAGATCTTCAAAACCAAAAAGATAGCATGGGCCTCTATGCTGAAAACTACAAATAATTGTTAGAATTAAAACCTAGGGAGGCGCCTGTGGCTCAGAGGGCTAGGGCACCAGCCCCATGTGCCAGAGGTGGCAGGTTCAAACCCAGAACCACCCTGCCCAAAAAAAAAAAAAAAACTGTCAAAAAAAAAGATAATTTTAAATAGATGGAGAGGTAAAATACATTTATAGATTGAAGGAATAAATATTGCAAAGACATTCATTCTCCCTATGAGATCTAAAAATTAAGTTCATGACCTCATCCTAGAAAAAGTGCTACATACCTCGTTGGCGAATATCACTGTGAAGTTCTCCTCTTGGGAATCTGTGCACTGATGCCAGTGCCTACTCCACCCTACAAAGCAATTTTGGAGCTCTTTCTGGAATGGCCATTAGAGCTGACATCCTGTATGTCTTGAATGTCACCAAATGTCTTCCTTTCCATTTTTTTTAATCTTCAGGTAAAGAAAAAAGTCACAGGGAACTATGTCAGGTGAGCAGGGAAGGTGTTAATACAGTTATTTGTTTATTGGATAAAAACTCCCTCGTAGACAGTGCTATATGAACAGGAGCATTGCTGTGATGCAAGAGCCACATCTTTCTCATGCTAAGGTTTTCAGTTCAGATTTTCCAAACTGTAAAAGTGTTCCCTACTCTCTACATCCAGGCCAGCATATGCAGCTTTGAGAGTTTGTGATGTGGGCCATTCTCACGGGGGCACTTAGGTGATATCTCAGGGTGGTTTTGATTTGCATTTCTCTGATGATTAGGGACAATGAGCGGTTTTTCATATGTTTGTTAGCCATTCATCTGTCTTCTTTAGAAAAGGTTTTATTCATGTCTCTTTCCCAGTGGAGTAAGTCTCCCTAAGAATGGATTCACAAGGTGCGGTATATGTATGTCATGGAATATTATTCAGCCATTAAAAAGATGGAAACTTTACATCTTTTGTATTAACGTGGATGGAGGTGGAATACATTCTTAGTAAAGCATCACAAGAATGGAGAAGCAAGAATCCAATGTACTCAATTCTAAAGTGAAGGCACAGATGAGGTAATACAAGGGGAGGAATAGGGGAATGAGGGAGCAAGGAGAGGGTACGAGGGAAGACTGTGGGGTCATGGTGTATGGCATACCTCTTGGGGGTGGGCTAAAATTATAAGAGAAACTTTACCTAACAAATGCAATCAGTGTACGTTTATATCCTCAATGAATACCAAACAATAATAAAAAAAAAAAAAGATTTTCCTAACTGTTTCTCTATTGGTCTTTACTTGGTCTGCTGTGCTTCTCACAGTCAGCTACCAATTTTGATGTACAATGCAACGGATTTTTGCAGTCTTTTCATCATTAGTTCTGCTTGTTACTGGCCACCCTACACTCTCTTCATCAGAGACACTTTTTCTTCCTTCTGAAAAATGTTTAATCCGAGCACTGTGCCATGGAGACATTACAACCACTACAAGGCGAGAAATGTGTACAAACCTGTCCGAGCCACAAATATCAGATCCCAGTTCTAGAAAACTGTAGTCAGAAGGAAGATTCCTTAAAGCCAACACTGACAGAAATCTGGAATCTACATTTCTTTTTGTATTACTCTAGCTCTCTTTCTAAGGGAAAAAAAAAACTATTTTAAGCAAAAGAGTATGTGGGGTAAACTGTGCTCCTGGTAAGATTACTCATTCTGTAGAAGAGGAATTTCCGAACTGACAGTTCTGAGGGGGTCCCGGTGAGGATCAAAGTTATGCATAAGTATGGGGCGGCGCCTATGGCTCAGTCGGTAAGGCGCCAGCCCCATATACCGAGGGTGGCGGGTTCAAACTTGGCCTGGGCCAAACTGCAACCAAAAAATAGCCAGGCGTTGTGGTGGGTGCCTGTAGTCCCAGCTACTTGGGAGGCTAAGGCAAGAGAATCGCTTAAGCCCAGGAGTTGGAGGTTGCTGTGAGCGGTGTGAGGCCACGGCACTCTACCAAGGGCCATAAAGTGAGACTCTGTCTCTACAAAAAAAAAAAACAAAAAAGTTATACATAAGTAAAGAAGTTCCAGACACACACAAATACCAAGGGAGGAGAATGTCTCCCCGCAGTACCCAAAATCTGAGCATGTGGAGTGAGTGGCCGAGTGTATGGATTTCGAGGAGTAAATAAATAACTCTGCTAAGAGTACATGCCAGGGAAGGTGGCCTGAACTTCCCAGAAGGCTCCGCCAGGGAAACACGGAAGGCGCCAGGAGAGGCACAAGGTCAAGTCCTGGTTGAGAATAGACTGAGCAGGAAGCCGCTGGGTAATAGAAGGGGTGTGTCAGGGCCCTGAGAGGCCTGGGAAGCAGCCCCGCCACGGCCCCCCCACCTCCTTTGCCGGCCTTGGACTGAGTGCCAGGGCCTGCCTCTGGCAAACGCTTCATTTCCCTTCCGTCTGGGCCCGCGCAGGCCCCCACATTCGGGGCTTCAGCTTTTGGACACAGCACCACCTGCCTCTGTTTCAGGTCCCCCCGCCCCCGCTTCGGCTTGGCGCCCTGGGACTCCTTCCCTCCAGGGCCTTCAGCCTGGCCCCCTGCCTCCCACCCGCTTCTTTTACCTGCTCCAGGAGCGGGCGCGGGGCGTCCAAGCCCGGGCGTGTCGTCGAGCGCACAACGCGGCGCCGCGGGTACACAACCTTTCCCGTCGCCACTGTTGTCTCCTGCGTGGCGCAGGACTGGCGAGTAGCTGCCGCCACTGGAGGAGACGCGCAGCAAGCACGCCTGGCGGGGAGACTCTGCCACTCTCCGGCTGGCCGTGGGGAGAACATCCTCACAGGAGCCAGCAGGTAGAAGGCAGGTGGGCGGCCGAGTGGGGAGGGGTCTCGAGTTGCAGGCAACGGCTGCCACAAGTCGCCCAGGTAGATGGCCGCCCTCCGCCTCCCCCTCGCCCGCCAGCCGCGCACCACGACCTCTTGTTCGTCTTCAAGCTCTGCCAGGGTGAATTGGCCCGCCCAGAGGGGCGACCCGGGCGACCCGAGCCCGCGGGCAGTCCCACGTCTCCCACTCACCCAGAGGAGCGAGTCCTGGCCTGGCGTACTGCGGCATCGGCCCCTCTACCCCAAAGGCCCGACCAAAAGACTGTCATATCTCCCCCCTTGCGGATCAGAGGGGTCACGAGAGGAGCACACCTCTTTGCTCGATTCTTAGGGAAAGCAAGAGCTGTTTCGCGCTAGTGAACGTTAGCAACAGGGGACCCTGAATTTCTGCCAAAATAAGCGGGACAGTCCATCGCAGCTGTTTCTAGCCCTAGTCACTCTTCCCATCCCAAAATCAAAACAAACACAAGGTCGTACTCGCTGGCTGAGGCGAGGGAGGAAATAAGAGCTGGCGCAGGCCCGCCAGCTCGCAGGGTCCCGGCTGCAAGTTGGGAGCGGACGGCCTCGCTGGAGCTGTTGTCCCCGGTGGCCGAGGGGAGGGCCCGCGTCCTCGCGCGCTGCACTTCCCGCGGGGGCCTTGCAGATGCGCGGCGCGCTGCCCCTCTGCGCGCTCCGGCGGGTGACTTGGCGTGGCCACCTCGCAGCCAGGCGGGCGGGGAGACAAAGGGGCGGCGGCAGATGGAGACTGCCTAGTCCCTACGCGCGCTGCCTGACGTGCGGGCTGAACATGCTGGTTGAAGCACAAAAATGTGTGCGCGTTTGCATGTAGAGCTGCTGGCCTTTGCCCCCAGAGCTGGGGCTTGAATTTTCAGCTGCCAACAGAAAGCAACGGTTTCCTCTTCCCTTTTGCGACATTCCACCAAACTTGCTCCATTCTCCGCCCCCTCCAAACTTTGTTCTGCCAGGTTTATTTGTTCTGTGTTCTGACGTGAAATGTTCAGCGTTTTCTGTGTACACAAATGTTTCACTCTTGCTTTCAAGGGGAGAAAGGTTCCTGGTGAAACGTGTAATGGTGTTGCCTCTATTTGTTTCCTTCGTCTGTAATTACTTTCGCAATTACTTTTTACTCTACTTTCAGTGTTTTTTCATAAACTAGAGAAACAAAATAGCTTCATAACAAAATGGTCCTTTGCATCAAAGACACAGTTCATTTGTCAGTGTTGTTAAAAAAAAAAAGAAAGTTTAATCCATTTGTACACTGCCATTTTCTTTATGGCATTATCCCCATAAATTTGGAATGACATGTCCCTGATTTTACCTCCACTCTTGTTCCAAGTGCACTGAGAAATTTATGAATGTTTGTTGCTGTAATTCGAGTCACAACATTATCATGAGAGCACACAAAAACATGCAACCATAATAAACACTACTCAGCTAGACACTGCCAAATGTCGGTGAGAACACAGCCATACAACACTGACATATCCAAGTTAGGAAACTTTACCAAGTTGTTTTTACAGTGCTGTCAATGTAAGCACATGGTGGCAAGTTTACGAATATAATTGCCAGACCATATGGACACACGGCAAGGCCTATCAAATTTTAGCAAAATATTCTGAAACAAATACAGACAAGTAAATCTGAAGTTTGTATGGAAATATCCAAAAGGATCAACAAACAGCATTATCCAATAGAAATATACTGTGAGTGACATAAAAATTTAAATTTTCTGGAAGCCACGTTATAAAACTAAACCATGAAATTAATTTTAATAATACATTGTATGTAACCCAATATTTAAAATATTATCATTTGAATTAACAGGTGTTCCATATTATAAAATTATTAATGAAATATTTTATGCTTTTCTTTATACTTACACCGCATCTTGATTTGTTGTATTTCAAGTGCTCGTAGCCACACTGTGCAGATGGCTACCCAGCTGGACAGCACAGGTCTCAAGTACACAAATCAGTTTTGAAGGAAAAGGAGAGGAGAAGAAAGAGAACAAGAAAGGGAATGACGAGGAGATGGAGAAAGAGAACAGGAAGGAACAGGAGAAGGAGAACAGGAAGAAAAAGAATGAATGTTAAGGCTTTAAACCTTTCCTTTCTAAGAGTGGTCCTTGCACAAGGAGAGGCAGATAAATTGGAAGAGAATTAAGATTCCAAAAATACAGAAATGTCCCACATGGATCCGTCAAGGGACTTTTAACAAAAATGATAAGTCAATTCAGCGGGAAAGGACAATGTTTTATAACAAATGGTTCTGGAACAAGATACTTACAATTTGAAGAAATAAAAGCCTCAACTTCTACTTTTCTATGCAAGAATTCTTTTGAGATGTAAGACTGCCAGATGTAGACTCGGAGCCATAAAGCTTTCTAAAGGAAACGGAAGACTGTCATCCTGACTCGGAATAGGCCGACATTGCTTGGGCAGGAGACAAAGCAGTAAAGACAGAGGAGGGATGGATAAATTAGACTTTGTCAACATGAAAATAAGCATTGAAATAAAACATACGCTGTTTTGAAAATAAGAAGGCAAACCAAGGACTGGGAATAAATAGTCTCAACATGTTGATGCAACAAGGGATTTGGTGACACTGAGAGGAACAGAAAAAACAGGAGGGAGTAAGTTCTTTCTTTCTCCTCAGCCTTTCTGTCTCCCTGCAGCAATTTCTGCTCAGAGCTCCCAAGACAGAGAAAGCTGGCAAAGGAGAAATACCGGCTCAGTGTCCACCCACCAACCGGACACAGAGGGTCTGAAGCTGTGAGACGAGGGCTTCTACATGTATCCAGCACAGATAAAATTATGGTGCACCCTACATGGGGCAGCAGCTTAGAGTCAATGAAGAAAAGCTGTTTATAACTATATGCTGTCTTGTAATATTGCATTATTAACTGTATGTAATTCCATTACCATTTTCTCCTAGAGGATATACACATAATCATTTTCTTTTTATAATAATCAGGAATAAGGAAAGCACTATAATGTGGTTTAAAAGAAAAACTCAGCATGATATGCAACGTGTAATTCTGCCCTCCACGTCAGAAACAGAGGGGGTTTTCATGAGGTAACAGAACCAGGGAGGGACCAGACAGCAGTCCTATGTCCTGGTTATGTATTTTTATTAACCAAAGAAACAAGGCCCATTTGTCACTTTGGCCGTCCAATAAGCGTCAGTCACTATCTCTTGTTCTTCCCTTCACATTTATTTTCCCCTCTTCTCTACTCATACTTTCTTCTCAGAAATGGCCTTAGGGGTGAACGGAGAGCACACATGTGACTCCTACCGGCTGTGGTTCCCACAGGCTGTGAGTCAGTTTTTTATTAAACCATCTGAATGTGTCTTTCTTTCCCAGAGAAAGCCCTTTGCAGGATTTTAACAGATAATTCCCTATGCAAATATAACTGTGAAACATCAAAACCAGTTATGAAGAAAGGCATGAACATAGTTGGCTGAACATTTTAATCTACCAGTAAAAACAACATTTTTCAGAGACTTCCAGGGAAATGTAAGGATGTGAAAAGCCTTCCTTCATCCTCTTTTCATCCCAGTCAGTGACCCCGTGTGTCTCTCTCCAGTTTCCACAGCGGATTAACAGAGCATTAGAAATGTTGGAGATAATTTAGAAACTAATGATGAAAATATTTGTTAGGGATAAAAGAGTAAAGATGCTTAAAATTACTGATTGGAAAGATAATCTAGGATGAAAAGCAAACAACCCAAGATGCAAAGCAGAGAATGGCATGAACGAGATTAGCAAAGTAGAAAAGTGTCGGATCCAGCAGACTGAAGGGCACAGTGAGTTCGCACTGCCTTGCCTGTCTTTGCAACCAGCAGCAACATAAATACACTAATACAAGTATAAGGTAAAAATATAAATGCAAGTGTCATCTATTCACGTGCAACAAATCTGTCTCATTCCTAAGTTATCATCTGCTAAAAACTTGAGGTGGCATTAGAAATCTTGTCTATTTTTCATGTATTTTAACAGCAAGACATCTGTAATCAAGATGGAGAATTGAGCTGCCATAAAATACCTCCACCCCTACAACAAACATAAACAATTGATAAATGGTATTGTGGGTTTCTTTCACAATATGCAAACACAGATTAAAGTTCAAAAACTGTATATGAAATATCCAAGTGCTGGAAATAGAAGGGTTTCCTCACTCACAAGGGCACTTCCTATGTATGTTTGGGAATTGAAACCAGGCATCTCATAGTCAAAGGAAAAGACAGAACTGAGTTTTCTGTATAAATAATTCTTCAGATATGAATAGAAAGTGGCATTTATAACCATGCAGAACCCTTAGCCTGTGGTGTTCCACAGGTGGAAATTCTCCTTCTTGAACCACCTGTAAAATAAGTACCTAATGTAGAAACCTGGAAAAGACTCCAGGTCTTTATTTAAGAATAAAAGAGTTAAAATACATTTATTTTTATTTCTATTTCTCCCACAAAAAATGCACTAAGTGATTGGGAGTATGTTTCCTTTCATTGTCACTATGTCATAAAGTAAAGAATCCTGAAATAAAAATGGGAAAGGAGATAATGGCAAAAATTTACTAATCAATTAAAGAATTTGAACTATGAAAAGCAGGATTATCGATACTTCTGTTCTGGGAGGGAGAGAGGGAAGAGCTGTTTGTGGGGACAAGAGACCATCTGATTGTGCCACAAATTCTCAAAAATATTCTGGAATTTTCTTTTATTATTTATTTATTATTATTATTTTTGTTTTTTGCAATTTTTGGATGGGGCTGGGCCTGAACCTGCCACCTCCAGTATACAGGGCCGGCACCCTACTCCTTTGAGCCACAGGTTCCGCCCAATATTCAGGAATTTTCAGCAGAAGTTTCTTACTCCTGTTCCATAGGAAGCACCTGCTGGGACCCCACACAGGCCCTTGTGCCAGGGACCCTAGCAGCCCCAGAGGGGACAAGTCTGCAGAGTCCAGAGAGGGAGGGATGGGCCAACCGTGGAGTCTTGGCCAGTTGAGGGCTCCCCAGCTCTGAGTATCTATCCTGTAGAAACTTCTCCCACCGCTGCTTTGGCAACTGGGCAAACTCTTCCTTGGCAGTGGCCACAGCCCGACCTTTATGTCATCTTGGTCACTCTTGTGGTTCAAACATGTGAGATAGATCCCGACTGGGAACAGCAGAGCTGTGATCCCCGTGCAGCCCTTCCTGAGGTAGGGCCACCCTCTGTGGAGTGTTTGGCAGGTAGGGGCAGCCTGAAGGGACGCCTGTCCCAGGAGAGCCTGTGATCTGTTCTGGAGCTGAGGAAAGGATGTCAGCGCAGAGCACAGGGTCTG
The DNA here is from genome assembly GCF_027406575.1 of Nycticebus coucang. Taxonomy (NCBI): domain Eukaryota; kingdom Metazoa; phylum Chordata; class Mammalia; order Primates; family Lorisidae; genus Nycticebus; species Nycticebus coucang. The sequence continues at coordinate 806,194 of NW_026515579.1, forward strand.
TGTCTCCGTGCAGGCGGCTCAGAGGAGAGGCCACCTCCTCAGGATTCGGATTGTGAGGGGAGCTTCCTGTGGGGACCAATGCTCAGAGACAGGAAAACAGACATGCAGGGGGCTCAGCCCCTTCCAGAGCCAGGCTGGGAGAGGAGACGGTGGACATGAGTGGGGGCTCCGGTGTGAGATAGGTGTGGTACTGAGAGAGGAGAGAGTGGACATGGGCGCGGGGGCTCCGGGGGTGCGAGGCTGGGAGAGGAGACCGTGGACATGGACACAGGGACTCTGGTGTAAGGTGGGCGTGGGGCTAGGAGAGGATATGGTAGGACACGGACGTGGGGGCTCTAATGTGAGGTGAGTGTGGGGCTGGGAGAGGAGACGGTGGATACATACGTGGGGGCTCTGGTATGAGGTGGGCACGGGACAGGGAGAGGAGACGGTGGACGCAGACATGGGGTCTCCGGTGTGAGGTGTGTGAGGGGCTGGGAGTCCAGCGGGATGATGTGCGGGGCCCTCGGCAAACGCTTCTACTCACTGGAGATGCTTGCTCCTGGCTCGCCTGTCCCCGGATCTCCTATGGGAGACTCGGGTCTGGGGAAGTTCTGGGATAGAACTTGAGACACAAGGACCAGGGTGTGGACATTTGTGGGCAGCTGGAGAAAGACACAGTGGAGGAAATAAGACAGTGTTGGAATAGCATGTGAACCTGGGGTGGGACACAGAAGACTGGACCCCAGGAAGTGTAGAAGGAGGAGACAGTAGAGGGTGCCGTGGGTGGAGTCTCTGCAGAGAGGCCGACATCCTGCAGCTGACACAAGGGAGGCTGCCGAAGAGCAGGTCTGGGGGCTCATTGTGCACGTGTCACATGTGACCCTGGTTGATGGTGTGGAAACAGGTCAGCACAGCTCAGATGATCCGGGACACAGGGATTCATTTTCGTCTTCTAGAGGAATATTGGAGTGCAGGAAGTAATCACCTGATGGGAGACTTGGGAGGAGTCCTTCATTCATTCACTTAAAAAATATATGGTTAGGTGGGGGGTGCCTGTGGCTCAGTGGGTAGGGCCCCGGCCCCATAAACTGAGGGTGGTGGGTTTGAACCCAACTCTGACCAAGCTGCAACAACAACAACAACAACAACAAAAAAAAAATGCCAGGCATTCTGGAGAGCGCCTGTAGTCCCAGCTACTCAGGAGTCTGAGGCAAGAGAATCACTTAAGCCCAGGAGTTGGAGATTGCTGTGAGCTGTGATGCCATAGCACTCTACCAAGGGTGATAAAGTGAAATTCTGTCTAAATAAATACATAAATAAATAAAACATATTTAGGGAGGGCCTAGCATGCACCAGACACTACAAATGTACTTGAAGTCCCAGTACAGAACACAAGTGATTGGAGCAGGAGGAGCTGGACCCAGGAGGGTAGTGGCAAAGGCTGCAGAGGGCACCCCAGGCCTGAGGACCTCATCATTTTCCCCAGAGGAGTTGACGTCTAGGAGTCAGGTGGCCCTGAGTTCACTCCCCCAGAAGACAGCTCAGCTCTGCATCCCTAGACTCCTGCAGGGACCGTGGGTTCCCCCAGTTCTCCTTCAGCCTCTGCAAGTCCCACTGGGGGAGAATTTCTTACATTCAAACTGCCCCTGCACCCTGACTCCCTCCAATGCTCCCAGTCCCAGGCTTTGTCTCTGTTGCCTTGAGAAGGAAGAGGAGGATGAGATTTCAAATGACGTGTGGGGTGAGAGATTGTGCCCCTAGATGGCCCAGGGGTCCCAGGAGATCCTGAAAGCTACAATCACTTCACTTCACTGCTCAGGAGACTCCCTGATGCTCAGCTCCCTGCCAACCTCCTGAGGGCTCCCAGCTGGCAGGGCCTGACACCCTCACCCTGTGATAGCCCTATAGCGCCCCCTGTTGGCCCCATGTTTCTTGACATCACCAGGGCAGAGACCTGCTGGGTCCCCTGAGACTGCACAGGTGTATCTGTGGTTGTGCTGTTCAACTCCCCAGGTGTAGGTGCTCAGGGTGGAGCTGGGGATACCAGCGGGGCTGTGATTAGAGACTGCAGGAGCCACGTGATAAGCAGACAGCAAGCTCATTGATATCATTTACACTGAATTTTACAAAAAAGTAAGTTTTATAGATCTCATCTGCACCCAGTGGATTTATTTATTCCACCACTGAGTGGAAAAACCATGGCCTTTGTTCAGGGAGGTGTCTTCAGTGTATTTTATTCAGGGTATAGTTTTCTTTGTTTCCCATTCTCAATGCTTTTCCTCTCCCCCTCAATTATAACAGAAGTTTTGTGACCAGTCCTCATCCTTTCTAGCCCGCTGAGCGTACTCATAGCAGATACTTTTCTTCAGTGCAGTCAGGGGTATCTGGCTGTTTTGTCTGGTTCCTTTCGACGAACATAATTTATGAAGAGCTGCGCACCAGGGGCACGGGTCAAGACCTCACCCCTTTTCATGGCTGAGTAACATTACTTTGTATATGTAATATTTCAGCATTCCTCTTACAATAATATGAACAATTCAATGCATTCCTAATGAAAGGTAAACATTGTGTTGCAGACTGTGGTTGTTTCTTCCACAGCATTAGGTAACACAGTCTCTGAACTGATATGGCTTAGAATACCACTGAGCCTTCAAAACACTAATAAGCCCCCAATGTTATCACTACTGAGGGTGCAGAAGATGGTGAACTTCTGTCCCAGAAACCCTAACAGAGAGCTGGGCTGAATCAGGATACAGGTGGCCGAGGACCCTGCAAAGGGGGAGGGGCACAGAGGTCAGTGAGAACAGACTGGAGCTTATTCCCAGGGAGGAGAAAGAAGTCATTATCGCAGGTGACATCCAGGAGCCCTCCCTGAATCCCCTGAAAGCAGCTACCTGTGGAGTGAGGGAGGAGTGTGAGAGGGTTTGGAGCCCAGGCCATGGTGGGGACACCCCAAGTTCTGCTTCCTGAGCCCAAAGCCAGAACTATGCCCACCAAGTCCTCTTCTCTGTCACCTTGGCCTTAGGGTGGGCACTCTCTATCCAAATTCCTCCCTTTCTTGGAGCTGCACAGAGCCCCTCCTCCTAACCTCACACTGGCCATGCCTGGGAATAGAGACACGTACCAGGTAGAGGGGTCCACCTCATGAAGGGGTAACCTGGGGGAAGCACATAACTGATCTCTGTTCCCCTCCCTTTTCATAGGGTCCTCGGCCACCTTTGTTCTCACACAGCTCAGCTCTGTGTTTGGGTCTCTGGGACAGAAGATCAACACAGGAAGAAAAGGAGAGGGAGGAGCTTCTGTGGCAGAGAGGAAGCCACCATGGGGTCTACACAGAGCTCTGCCCTTCAGGGAGACCTCAGGGACCCTGCAGGAGGTCATGGGATGATTGGCTGGGGGGTGAGGCTGCCTGACAGGCACAGAGAACCTGTGGGGTCTGACCAGGCTCAGCATAGTCAACCTCATCTCAGTGAAGTCCCTGTGGGCTCCATGCCTGCCGTCTGTCACCTACACTGTAACTTCTGATTTGGGGCAGTCCCTGCTTCATCCTCTATAGATAGCCCATAGCCCCCTTCTCATTAACAGATTCCCCACCCCCACCTGCCCTCCCTGCCCTCCCTGGTGCTCTGGTCACTCTGGGTGGGGACATAAATGTGCTTAATTACCTTGCTGCTGCTGCTGCTCAGGTGTTCTCAGTGGGGGCAGGGGGCATTTCAGGAATTCCATACAGGGTGGGGTGGGGAGGGTCATTCCCTCATTGCTCCTGGGGAAGGAACCTGCCTCTGAGCTGCACTTGCATGGCACATGTGTCCTCTGCTGACACCCGCCCCCCACCTTCTCAAGGAGAACAACTTACATGTATAAATATAAACACAACAGAAACTTACACAACCTCATGTACTTACTGGTGAAATAGTTTTGGTGATTTCAGGCCAAAGAAAATTTCAACATGGTCATGATCTCTTATACCAATGTGATTTTATGTTATATTCTTAGTTAAAGTGCAGATATGTGGTGAGTTCATAAATATATAATCTATGCATTCTGATATTGTATCAGTGTTATAAACTGCTGTGTTTTAAACTGATTTAGAAGGTATTAAGAGAAAATAATTTTGATCTATTACTTGTACATGTGACAAATTTCAAATTCATTATACACACAAAACAGAATACCATCTTGTCTTTTTGGCAGATAACTAGAGAAATTAAGGGACAAAAACAACACAGAGATTCCCATTAGGACTGCAGATGGGAGGCAGGTGAGGAATTGTGGGAGGGGAAAGGACAGGAGCTGGGGTCCTCGGGGCACTGTCCCCCATGGGGGTGCTGACCTGTGTCCATGCCTGGACTGTGCAGACAGCAAGGAGGGTGAGGAGCAGCCCAGGATGTGATGGAGACACCCAGAGCTCTGTCCTCAGTTCCTGTGCAGAGGCTGATGGCTCTCCATGCTTTTACACCCTCTGAACAGGCCAGGATGGGACTTGTCATGCGTATGAACTCCCTAGGATAGGTTCTTGGTCAGGTGGAGGGAAGTTCAGCTTCAATATTAAGTCCTGTATAAATTCACTGAGATTCCATTAGGATTGGGTAGAGATAACTTGACATCAAGACAGAGCTGGCTTATGTTATCTCACCAAGCCAGTCCTCAGAGTCTCTGGCTGAAACTCTGAAAGGAATCTTTCAAGGTTGTAGGGGAAAAGCCACAGTCTAAAGCCCCAGCTCATGAGTGAAGGCCTGGATGGCTCCAGATCCTGGGGATCCACCAGTTCTAATTGCCAAATAGCAGAAAATAGTCATGGGAAGGAACCGGTGGAAGAACTCTGACAACATGAAAAGTCAGAGTAGATCAACTTTCCCAAGGGATGACAAAGGAGATACAACAGAAATACCAACCATAGAGAATTGGCTGAAATGTCAGAAATAGAAATCAAAATATGGATGGCAAATAAGATTAACAGAGTGGAGGAAAAGATGGAAATACAAATTCAAAAAGTATTTCAAAACTTGTTTCAAGAAATTAATGGATTCAGAAACAAAGTCACATATGGACATAATGAGAAAAGATGTAACAGAGCTGGCTCGGGGCCTGTAGCTCAGAGAGTAGGGCAGCAGCCATATACACTGAGGCTGGTGTGTTCAAGCCCTGCCTGGGCCTGCTAAACAACAATGACAACTGCAACTAAAAAACAACCGGGCATTGTGGCAGACACCTGTAGTCCCAGCTGCTAGGGAGGCTGAGGTGTGGTGTGATGCCATGGCACTCTAGCAAGTGCAACATAATGAGACTCTGTCTCACATAAAAAAGAAAATACTAAATACTATAACAGAGCTTAAAGACATTTGATGCTCTCAAAATATAGTAGATAATGTCAGTAACACAGTAAGATTCCCTCAGTAAGAAAGTTGAGCAGGCAGAAGAAATGATCTTGGAAATTGAAGGCAAGTCTTTTGAACAATACTATGCATTCAAAGAGGCAGAAAAAAGAAGAACAAGAACAGAATATTCCCTGAGAGAGTTACGGGATCATTCCAAAAGATCAAATATCTGAATTATAGGGACTCCTGCAGGAGAAGAGGATGGTCCTAAAGGCACAGATGCTCTACTCCAAGACATTATGGTGGAGAATTTCCCAAGCATTGCAAGAGATACAAAAATTCAGATAGTAGTTTCATAATGCCAAGCATGACTCCAGCCAATACTATCCTTTTAGATTTGAAAAGGTTGGATTCTGCTTTTTCTAGATCAAGTTCTCCAAAGTCATTCATGAATTTTCTTAACTTTTCGACTCCAAAACAATAGAAATCAACTCAGACACCCTGTCACCTTTATCTGTATGAACAGTGACAGTCAGGCCATCCTGAGAGTTCAGATACCTGGTCATGTGACCCAGGTTTCTTACGATCATATCTTCACTCAGTCTCGGTTAAGAACAGGCTTCTGCCATGATTTAGCAATTATGAATTGGGCTGCAATAAACATTCTGGTACAGATGTCTTTGTTATATTGTGACTTTTAGTCTTCTGGGTATAAACCTAGTAAAGGAATTATAGGATTGAATGGCAGGTCTATTTTTAGGTCTCTATTCTCCAAACATCCTTCCAGAAGGAACGTATTAGGGTGCATTCTCAACAGCAGTGTAGAAGTGTGCCCTTTTCTATCGACCCACGAATGGACTAGCAAATTGTGCTGCATGTATACCATGGAATATTATGCAGCCTTAAAGAAAGATGGAGACTTTACCTCTTTCATGTTTACATGGATGGAGCTGGAACATATTCTTCTTAGCAAAGTATCTCAGGAATGGAAGAAAAAGTATCCAATGTACTCAGCTCTACTATGAAGCTGAATTATAGCTCTCACAAGAAGGCTATAACCCAACTATAGCACAAGACTATGGGGAAAGGGCCAGGGAAGGGAGGGGGGAAGTTTTGTTGGAGGGAGGGTAACAGGTGGGGCCACATCTACTGTGCATCTTAGAATGGGTACAGGTGAAACTTACTAAAGGCAGAATACAAATGGCTACATACATTAACTAAGAAAATGCCATGAAGGCTACGTTGGACAGTTTGATGAGAATATTTCAGATTGTATATGAATCCCGCACATTTTACCCCTTGATTGCACTAATGTACACAGCTATGATTTAACAATAAAAAAAGAACAGGTTTCTGTCTTTTGTGTCTTGGTCCCCATCTGGGTCATTCACTGAACACGTCTGTGGTGTAGCCAGCAGTAGTACTGAGTCCTCTGGCCAGGGCCTGAGAGGGACAGGACAACTCCATCCCCAGCAGGGATCTTGGTGACTGGGTGGGAGCCCTGTAGTGTTTGTTCTTTGTATCATGAATCAGAGTTCGGGGACTTGTCCAGACTTCTGGTGACCCTGTGTGGACAGGGACTGCTGGTCCCCTCACTAGTTTTGGAGTCACTCTCTGTAGGACACAGTGAGTGTGGGATCCTGATTCACCAGAGCCTGAGAACTGGACTCTAAAACAAAATGGACACAAGTCAGGAAAGATGAAGGACGGAGGGACCACTCCAGACGTCTGTCTCTGAAATCTCCTTGAACTTGGGCAGAGTGTGGAGGGTAAGAAGGAAGAGGAGGGAACTCCAGACCATGTTGTGGACTCCCCCAAATCCATACATCATATAGTGTCTTCTGGATTCTGGATGGTTCTTTTATCTCCACCTCAGTTCCCTGGGAGTTGGTGTTTTGGCACTGTGTTATGCAAATCTATGTCCTTTACCACAACCACCACTGCCACCAGCCAATTCTGTTTTTGGTCCTGGGGACAGCTCCTCTGTCATGGAGGCTGGCCTGATTGTGAGCTCTGAGCTTGGGTCCTGGGTGGAAGCACCAGCTGTCACCTCCAACTCAGGCAGTGAGTGTAGACCCAGGTGAACCTGTGAGTTTATCTCAGGCTATGCTTACCTATGAGAAGATCCCCAGTGCCCCTTGGTGACATCCTTAAATGAACATTAATAGGCTTCTCTAGGAGCTAAAGATAGCCCTTTCTTTCTTTCAACAAATAAATATATATATTTTCTATTTTCAACTTCAATTTTCCTCAGGTCAGGCTTGGTGCATGTAGCACAGTGGTTAGGGTGCCAGTCAAATACACCGAGAGGACCCACTGGTGGGTCCAAACCCAGCCCAGGCCAGCTAAAAAAACCAAACCAAACCAAAACAAACAAACAAACAAAAAACAATGGCACTGCAGCAACAACAACAAAATAGCTGGGCCTTGTGGTGAGCGCCTGTAGCCTCAGCTACTTGGGAGGCTGAGGCAAGAGAATCACTTAATCCCAAGAATTTGAGGTTGCTGTGAGCTGTGACACCATGGCACTCTACTGAGGGTGACATACTGCAACTCTGTCTCAAAACAAACCAAAAAAAAAAGCTTCCTCAGGTCAAACGAGATTTACAGCTTTTCAGCTCCCTTCTTGTTTTCACTTTATGCTCCTGTGTGAGGTGGAACTTGGGCAATGACAGATTCTCACATGTTACCAGCTTTTGGGTCTCTCCTGAACTTTCTATGTAAAATTCCATCTACTGTATTCTTCAGGATTTTATTTACATTTGGGTTGCTTTTATAGCTTATTTTTACTTTCTGATATTTTTCCCTTTTTCATTTATAAAAGAATGTTTGTAACTACTCATCATAGGGATCTTGTAGTTATTGCTTTAAAACTCTGTCTCATAATCTCAGCATCTGAGTTATTTCCGTGTTTACCTGTGTTGATTTTGGGCACATGTGACAAACACACATGCTGCTGACACTTTCCTGGGGAAACAGGAGCAGTGATTTGCACAGATATGACCCCTTCAAGAGGAGATGTGGGATTAACTGCCCACTAGACTCTGTTGTATCTCAGTGACACCAGAGAGGGGAGGGGACAACTGAGTGACAGTGACCCTGACTCCCTCCTGCTGTGCAGTGTTCTCATCACCAGGTAGGAGTCAAATCTTTGCTTCTCACTGGAAGCCAAGGTCCCCACAGTCAGGGTCAGGGTGGGCATTCTGTAGGGCTGACTTTCCTGCCTGGTCCCACTTCATACTTCGTGTTGGGGGGAATGAGGTTGAAGTTCAGCTTCTCGCTGGACCCTGCCAAAGTCACACTTGTGTGTGGTTTGGATATAACGAGCTCCCAGTAGTGCTGCCCTGCTAAGCCTTGTTGGTGCTAACTGGGGTGAAGGTTTGGTTCATTACTGAGCCCCAGTGACACTGCCCAAGATGGGCCATCAGAGTATGGCCCCCCAGCACAGGGGATTGTGGACAACAGGGTTGCTGAGTCACCACAACCTGGGAGCTGCTGGTACCAGACAGAAAGTTGATACCTTGCTTTGCTGCTGCTGCTGCTGTTAAAAGGAATGGAGGCCACAGACTTGGGTGCTACAGACAGCTGAATCAGCTCAGATTTGAGTCCAGGACCCTGAACTTCAGGACAGACACAGACAAGAGGGGTGGATCTGTGGAGAGAGATACACCAAGGGTCCCTGATCCTTTCACCCTCAGCCTGATGCCATGCCTCAGCCCCCTGTGCAGTGATTCAGAAGGGGGAGAAGGAGAGGCTCCCAGGGTGGAGACCCCCACACAGCTTAGCATCCTGAGTCTCCTAATGGGTCCTGGGCCCCCCAAGATAATCTTATGTACTCCAGCAGCCTGGGGGGAAGAGGCATCCTTCGTGCAAATATACCTCCCACCCCAGAATTAGCCTGCCCCACTCTGGGTCCTGCCTCTGATCTTTGTCAGAAAAGCTGCCCCTTTCAGGAGTGTGCCTCTTGAGGCTGTTTTGTGGCTCCCCAGGGCCCTGTGAGGACACAGCTGCTGTGTGGGCCAGTGACCACAGGGCAGAGAGCTCAGAAAAGGCCCGGCGGGGCTCCCACCTGGGACCAAAGCACAGGCCTCAGCAACAGGCCACAACATCCCCAGCTGCCCAGACCCAGACCTGCCCGTGTGTCATGTCTGCCCCTCTGGGCACTGTGTCCTCCCACAAAGGATGCAGCTGGGCAGTGTTCATGCCCCACACACCTTAATCCCTGGTTTCTGCATAGTCTCTTCCCCCTGGGCTCCTATGCCTGATCCCTGGATGATTTACAGGATGGTCCTGGGTCCCCAGGTTCCCTGGGGGCATGAACAGAGGAGGAAACCCAGTGGGAATAGAGCAGTCCCTCCCTCCAGGGCACCAGAAGCTGCTCCTCTTCTTCCTCTCTGGGCAGAGAGGACCCTGCTTCCCAAGTGTCCTGGACCTGCTCTCTGGCCCAGCCTCTCCCTTTGGACCCCCTCTTCTAAGCCCTCACTGAAACAGATCCCATAAAGATAGGTGAATGAAGGAATGAATGAATTTTGTCAATCCCAGACACACATTCCAGGGTGATGCAGACATTGAGTGCAATTTTCAAGGAGTGGAAGGAGATGGGCCCTGGGACCTTCAGGCTCCTGATCCTTCTCCCTCCTCACTGGGCACTGAGAGGAGATTAGCTCCTTTCCAGGGGACCTCCCACCCTCTAATCCCACCCTACAACCATGGAGTCACCGCCATCTGAGACACAGAAGGAGGGAACAGTGCCTGGGACAGAATACCTGGGCTGTGAGGGGCCCTCAGGCAGCCTTGAGTCCTCACCTGCCCTGAGCCTCAGTGAGAAGAGGGAGGGAAGAGAGGGAGGAGTCCAGGTGTGGGGAGCACCTCTGCTCTGCTCCCTAGGCCCCTGGTAGAGCCCTGATGCCCCAATCTACTCACCCACCCATAGAGTGGGGGGCTCTTATAGCCTCTGGAGACAAAAGTTCTACTTGCACAGAGAAGCCAGTGAGGGAAAGTAGAATTCTCATTTACCCCATGAAGACGAACCAAGCCTCAGGCTTTCTGGCAGCAGTGACAGAAGAATCCACAAACTAAAGCAGAGGTTGGTACAAAGTGGGGACATGGTAGGTATGGATTTAAGAGATACATCCCTGTGTTACTCCCCCATGGCTGGGAATCTGTGGTGTCATTGGGTTGTAATCGGCTCTAACAGCTATGGTCAGCCTGACCCTATCCCTAGAGATGAGGAGTTGGTGATAAAGGAGAATCAGGCTAAACCTTTGAATATCCAACACTCCTGTCTAGTCACAAACTCAGACTTTGTTTCTGGGAACCCATAGTCACCAGCCTTCATGGTCACTACAAGATTCATGGTCTGTGACACTCTCTGTGCAGTAGAAACTAACCTTGAGATGTGAGTACATCATGAGCTACACAGAGAGGGTGACACGGGCACCCTCTCTGTGAGGGTGTTTCTGATGTATGTATCAGTGTATATTATCAGTGATGGAAGCTAGCAATGGAGTTTCTGGTGTTTCTGGTCCCTGATGTCCCACAGACCCACAGTCACAGCTCGGACTATTGAAAAGCTCCAATGAAGCAGGAGAGGGGAGGACAAAGGTCAGTGTCTGTGGTCTCAGGGAAACCCACCCATGGGGTTGGGTGTGGGATATTCCTGAGTGGGATAAGCTGTAGGAAAGACATTCATGGGACCTACATTCCCCAACTCCCCTAGAGCAGGCTCAGCAGCTCCCACCAGAGGTGGAGCCTCCCCTTCCCCTCTCACCTCCCACCAGGAGGTTGCTGCCTCAGCCACACATCTGTCTTGCACACCCACCCTCTATCCTGATGTGACACCTACAGCTGCAGGAACCCATGAGTGAGCCAAGCTAGCTGTGTGCCTGGAATTCCTCCCTGGCCCATGTCCTCAGCTACATTTCACATACCCCTGCCTGGGACATAGGGAGCCTCAGGCAGCCCTAAGGACATGTGACTAAAAGGGAAGTGGAGGTCTCTGCTGTGATAACTGGAAGGGTATAGTCCATGCTGCAGGACTGTCCACATGCTGAGATGGTCCTTGGGTACTGACCAACATGTGAACCAAGAGAGGCTTGTGTCTGCTTTTCAAGTAAAAAAGGGTCAGACCCACAGACCCTGGATTCATCACATGTGGATAAAAAGGCAACATTTCAGTGTCATCAGGGGGCTTTAGATTTTGCTTTTGGTTTTTCTGAGACTTTAGAAACACTTGGAGAGAAATTGAGAGTAGAAATATTTTAAACACCAAAGGTACTCCCAAGTAGTTTGTGCATAGCAAACCTATTTCAAAATTTGAAAATTGTCATAGAGAAAGCTCCAGAGAAAGCTGAGGTTTTTGTCCCACTTCCTCATATGCTTGTATCACTGTGGCAATACCATTTCTGTAATAGGTCTGACAGTAATAATCAGCCTCATCCTCAGACTGGAGGTTGGAGATGGTTAAATAGAAGTCAGCGTACAAACCAGAGCCCAAGAAGCAATCAGGAATCCCGGCTCCACTGCTAGAGCTTCCATCACTGATAACATACATCAGGTACCGAGGGGCCTTCCCTGGCTGCTGCTGATACCAAAACATGTAGCTGCTGTGTGCACTGCTCAGGGTGCAAGTGAGCTGAGGATCCCAGGGAGGCAGATGCAGAGGGTGGCTGAGTTGGTATAGGCTGGGAGAGGGACCATGGAAACACAGACAGCCATTATGACCTGGAGGAAGGACAGGAAGGAAGTCCTGGCATGGATGTGGGAAGTGGGCTGGGGGTTTCAGGGTGCTGAGGAC